>NW_017212385.1:0-16674 GCF_001704415.2 Capra hircus
AGTAAACCAATGCATATATAATGGAATTTAGAAAAAGATGGTAACGATAACCCTATATGCGAGAAGGCAAAAGCGACACAGATGTATAGAACAGTCCTTTGGACTCTGTGGGAGAGGGCGAGGGTGTGATGATTTGGGAGAATTGCATTGAAACATGTATAATATTGTAGGTGAAACGAATTGTCAGTCCAGGTTCGATGTATGATACAGGATGTTGGGGCTGGTGCATTGGGATGATGAAGAGGGATGGCATGAGGAGGGAGTTGGGAGAGGAGTCCAGGATGGGGAACACGTGTATACCTGTGGCGGATTCATGTTGATGTATGGCAAAACCAATACAATATTGTAACTAGCCTCCATGGAAAAGAAATGCAAAAAAGCAAAACGGCTGTCTGGGGAGCTTACAAATAGCTGTGAAAAGAAGAGAGGCTAAGAGAGGAAAAGAAAAGCAAAGGAGAAAAGGAAAGATATAAGCATCTGAATGAAGAATTCCAAAGAATAGCAAGAAGAGATAAGAAAGCCTTCTTCAGCGATCAATGCAAAGAAATAGAGGAAAACAACAGAATGGGAAAGACTAGAGATCTCTTTAAGAAAATTAGAGCTATCAGGGAATATTTCATGCAAAGATGGGCTCGGTAAAGGACAGAAATGTTATGGACCTAACAGAAGCAGAAGATATTAAGAAGAGGTGGCAAGAATACACAGAAGAACTGTACAAAAAAGATCTTCACGACCCAGATAATCATGAAGATGTGATCACTAATCTAGAGCCAGACATCCTGGAATGTGAAGTCAAGTGGGCCTTAGAAAGCATCACTACGAACAAAGATAGTGGAGGTGATGGAATTCCAGTGCAGCTGTTTCAAATCCTGAAAGATGATGCTGTGAAAGTGCTGCACTCAATATGCCAGCACATTTGAAAAACTCAGCAGGGGCCACAGGACTGGATAAGGTCAGTTTTCATTCCAATCCTAAAGAAAGGCAATGCCAAAGAATGCTCAAACTACTGCAGCAATTGCACTCATCTCACCCTGCCTAGCAAAGTCATGCTCAAAATTCTCCAATCCAGGCTTCAGCAGTACATGACCCATGAACTCCCTGATGTTCAAGCTGGTTTTAGGAAAAGGCAGAGGAACCAGAGTTCAAAATTGCCAAAATCCACTGGATCATCAAAAAAAGCGAGAGCATTCCAGAAAAACATTTATTTCTGCTTTATTGACTATGACAAAGCCTTTGACTGTGTGGATCACAATCAACTGTGGAAAATTCTGAGAGAGATGGGAATACCAGACCACCTGACCTGCCTCTTGAGAAATCTGTATGCAGGTCAGGAAGCAACAGGTAGAACTGGACATGGAACAACAGACTGGTTCCAAATAGGAAAAGGAGTACGTCAAGACTGTATATTGTCACCCCTGCTTATTTAACTTCTGTGCACATTACATCATGGAGAAACGCTGGACCGGAAGAAACATAAGCTGGAATCAAATTGCTGGGAGAAATATCAATAACCTCAGATATACAGGTGAAACCACCCTTATGGCAGAAAGTGAAGAGGAGCTAAAAAGCCTCTTGATGAAAGGAAAGAGGAGAGAGAAAAGTTGGCTTAAAGCTCAACATTCAGAAAACGAAGATCATGGCATCCGGTCCCATCACTTCATGGGAAATAAATGGGGAAACAGTGGAAACAGTGTCAGACTTTATTTTTTTGGGCTCCAAAATCACTGCAGATGGTGACTGCAGCCATGAAATTAAAAGATGCTTATTCCTTGAAAGAAAAGTTATGACCATCCTAGATAGTATATTCAAAAGCAGAGACATTACTTTGCCGACTAAGGTCCGTCTAGTCAAGGCTATGGTTTTTCCTGTGGTCATGTATGGATGTAAGAGTTGGACTGTGAAGAACACTGAGCGCTGAAGAATTGATGCTTTTGAACTGTGGTGTTGGAGAAGACTCTTGAGAGTCCCTTGGACTGCAAGGAGATCCAACCAGTCCATTCTGAGGGAGATCAGCCCTGGGATTATTTTGGAAGGACTGATGCCAAAGCTGAAGCTCCAGTTAATTTTGCTACCCTCATGCGAAGAGTTGACTCATTGGAAAAGACTCTGATGCTGGGAGGGATTGGGGGCGGGAGGAGAAGGGGACAACCGAGGAGGAGATGGCTGGAAGGCATCACTGAATCGATGGACGTGAGTCTGAGTGAATTCCGGGAGATGGTGATGGACAGGTAGGCCTGGCATGCTGCAATTCATGGGGTCGCAAAGAGTCACACACGGCTGAGCAACTGAACTGAACTGAACTGAATTAGCCTCCCATTAAAATAAATAAATTCATACTAAAAATAAATTTAAAAAATGTGTAGTAGTGCAAAACTACAGTCATCAAGCCAGTATGGTGTTGATACAAAATTGGGAATATAGACCAAGGGAACAGATAGAAAGCCCAGTTAAACCCATGCACCTATGGGCACCTTATGTTTGACAAACGAGGCAAGAATATACAAAGGAGACAAGATAGTCTCTTCAATAAGTGGTGCTGGGAAAACAGGTCAGCTATCTGTAAAAGAATGAAATTAGAAAACTCCCTAACACCATACAAAGTGAAGTCACTCAGTCATGTCCGACTCTGTGCGATCCCATAGACCCCAGCCCAGCAGGCTCCACCATCCCTGGGATTCTCCAGGCAAGAAAACTGAAGTGGGTTGCCATTTCCTTTTCTAATGCATGAAAGTGAATAGTGAAAGTGATGTCGCTCAGTCCTTTCCGACTCCTTGTGATCCCATAGACGGTAGCCTACCAGGCTCCTCCATCCATGGAATTTTCCAGGTAAGAGTACTGGAGTGGGTTGCATTTCCTTCTTCAGGAGGATTTTCGCAACCCAGAGATTGAACCTGGTTCTCCCATGTTGCAGGCAGACCCTTTCCCATCTGAGCAACGAAGGAAGCCTATACACAAAGATAACACCATACCACAAAGATAAACTCAACATGGATTAAAAATCTAAATGTAAGGACCATAAACCCTAAAACTCTTAGAGGAAAACATAGAAAGAACCCTCTTTGACACTGTTGCTGCGGTTCAGTCAATAGCGATGTCCGACACTTTGCAACTCAGTGGACTGCAGCAGGCCAGGCTTCTCAGTCCTTCACTATTGTCTGGAGTTTGCAGAAACTCATGTCCATTGAATTGGTGATGCTATCCAACCACCTCATCTTCTGTTATCCCCTTCTCCTACTGCCTTCAATCTTTCCTAGCATCAGGGTCTTTTCCATTGAGTTGGCTCTTTGCCTCAGGGGGCCAAAGTGTTGGCATTTCAGCTTCAGCATCAATCCTTCTAGGGAATATTCAGGGTTGATTTCATTTGGGATTGACTGCTTGCATCTCCTTGCAGTCTACGGGACTCTCAAGAGTCTTCTCCAACACCACAGTTCAAAAGCATCAATTCTTCAGAGTCAGCCTTCAAAGAGATAAGGGAACCTTCTTGCACTATTGGTGGGAATGTAAACTGAGACAGTCATTATGGAGAACAGTATCGAGATTCCTTAGGAAACTAGGGAATAAAACTACCAAATGACACAGCAATCCCACTACTGGGCATATACTCTGAGGAAACCATAACTGAAAAGGACACATGTATCCCAACATTCATCGCAGCAATATTGACAATAGTCAGGACATGGAAGCAACCTAGATGAATGGATAAAGAAGTTGGGGTACATGTATGCAATGAACTATTACTCAACATTAAAAGGAAGAAATTTAAGTCCATGCTGTGAGGTGGATGAACCTAGAGCCTGTTATACAGAGTGAAGCAAGTCTGAAAGAGAAAAACAAATATCATATATTGGTGCATATATATGGAATCTAGAAAAACGACATTGATGAACCCAGTTGCAAGGTAGCAAGAGAGATGCAGACATAGAGAACTGACTTGTCACAGTGGGGAAAGGAAGGATGAGATGAATTGAGACAGGAACATGGAAACATACATTGCCATACCTAAAATAGAAAGAAAGTGGGAATTTGCTGTATGACACAAGGAACTCAACCTGGTGCTCGTGACAACCTGGAGAGATGGGATGGCGTGGGAGGCGGCAGGGAGGTTAAAGAGGGAGGAGACTTATGGATACCTGTGGGTTGATTGATGTTACTGTATGAAACCAGCACAACATTATAAAGCAATTACAATCCAATTAAAAATAAATGTTTTTTAAAAGTTCAATATAATGAATGTGTAGTATGTGTAGTTGTTATGCTGTGAATACCAATGTCTACACACACATTTTTTTTCCTTTCCAGAGAGTAGAGTGATAATCAATTACCACCACAGTATTGACTACTGTATATCTTTAAATTAACTGGTCTGTCGTTCTTTCTGTCTCTATATTAGATACAGTTTCCAATTGGAAATATAATTTCTTGTATCCTTGAAAACGTGTCTCAGTAGAACCTTGTTGATCTGTAGGTTCCCCAACACTTGTCATCCTAGGGCTCTCATTCTCTTATTACTCTCAATTATGTCCATTGGTTTTTTTTTTTTTTTTTTTTTTTGCATTTTGAGACATTTTCAGTTTGGGTTTTACCTTTGTTTTTGTTGGAGCAAAACCTCAGGAAGGTATCTGAAAATATACTTGTGGAAATTATATTATTTTATTCATATTTGACTAATAGTTTGGCTACATGTAACATTGTAGGTTCAAAAAATATTTTCCTTTTGGACTTTTAGAGGCACTGACCTTTACCTCTTTGAGCATACATATTTGCTAATGATTTCTGTTCTGCCTCATGGATTACTTAGCTTCTCTTCTTCTCTTTCCCAGTCAGTCAGCTTCCTCTCCTAGATAACCACTATTACTAGGTTCTAAGAAAAATCTAGCAAAACTCTCATGTAGATATTACACGATTTTCAGAGAGATTCAGAGATTCAGTTTTGCTACAAATGCTTCCATGTGTAAAAGGGAAAATATCCATTCTATGAAAAAAATATCCATTATTTGGAAAGAATGAGGACCATTTGTCCTTGAATCGCTTTCTCTGTTATCAAGAACTAATTATCCCTCTTTCTAAGTCAGCAATCTCATTAAGCACCTTTTTCTTAAGAAAGCCTAATGCTCCTTCAACTACCAATCATAAGTGACAACCCACAGAATTTAGTGGTAAACGTATCTTGGAGTCCATTTTTAATTAATGGAAGAAAGAAAAGCATGTATAAAATTATGTTGGTAGAACTGTTCTAAGTCACATATTCCTTAGATAATTCTCTTTCTCCAGCAGGTACCACCTAGTTCCTAAGACTTTTCATGAGAAGAATATTGTCAAAGCACCTACTCCATCCCCAGATATTGCTGTTCCTTCCAGGATTCCTGAAGGGCGTCTGTTTCCTCATGGTGAACCTGGTTACTCCATTGTGGAATCTCAGAGGGCTAGGCAGAAACAGCGGTCTCTGAGAGGACTGAGAAAGAGATCAGGAGCGGGACTCAGTTTAAATAAGTTCCTCCTCTTCAAACACCCAGGTTATGCCCCTGATCTTTCTCTGAACCACATCAGCCCAGTCAAGATAGAAACACAGCAGAATCTCCATCGTCTTTCTTCAGGAAAGAGCACACACTGTGAAATCTTCCCTCAGGCAGTGGAGAAGGAAGACCTCCGTTACTAGTAAAAAGATGTGCATTCTTCAAGTGCCTTCAAACTGACTCCTTCTAACTAGCAGAGATAACAGCTAGAAGAAAGAGAGGAGCAGGGCAGAGGTTTTAGCGAGAGAGACCTTAGTCTACACAATGCTGTTCTTTATAAGATCTGGAGCATTTTTGATATTATTAATCAGTTATTTAGAGTAGTTATTCATAATTATCAGGTTTTCTAGCTTTTAGAGCTGACATATGTAATTTTAAAATTTATTTTTAATTGGAAGATAATTGCTTTCCTATGTTCTGTTGGTTTCTGTCATGCAACAATGTGGATCAGCTTTAAGCACACATATATCTCTTCCACCGTGAGCCTCACGTCCACCCCACTGCCCCCCATCCCTCCCCTCTATGCTGTCACAGAGCACCAGGCTGAACTCCCTGAGCTATAAAACAACTTTCCCTCAGTCATGTATTCTACGCCTCGGCAAAGCCTGTATTCAGGGCTACTCTCTCAATCTGTTCCACCCTCTCTTTCCCTCAGTGTGCTCACAAGTTTGTTTTCTACATCTGCATTTCTATTCCTGCCCTTGAAAGAGGTTCATCAGGGCTATTTTTCTACATTTCAAACGTATGTGTTAATATACAATATCTGTTTTTCTCTTCCTGACTTACCTCACTCTGTGTAAAAGGCTCTAGATTTGTCCACCTCTGTTCAACTGAGTCAGATTTGTTCCTTTTTATTGGCTGAATAATATTCCATTGTATATATGTGCCACAACTTCTTTATCCAGTCATCTGTTGATTGGCATCTAGGTTGCTTCCATGTCCTGGCCATTGTAAATAGTGCCACAATGAGCACTAGGGTACACATGACCTTTTTTTTTTAAACTTTTAATTTTTACTTTATTTTGCTTTACAATACTCTATTGGTTTCATGGTTTTCTCAGGGCAAATGCAGGGCCATTTAGTAGTTTTACTCCTAGTTTTTTTAAATGAATCTTCATATTGTTCTCCATAGTGGCCGTATCAATTTACTTTAAAATAATTTATTGTGTTAGGAACACTTTACATGAGGTGTATTCTCTTAACAGTATTTTAAGTGTATAATACAGTGTTGTTATACACAGGCTTGATGTTGTGGGCAGATCTCTTGAACTGATATACCTTTCAGGATTGAAACTGTATACTGTCAACTACAAAATATAGTCACAACCTGAAAGGAAGGAGACTTTTATTTTATTTGGAGGGAAAGTTTAGGACTCCAAGCCCAGGAGACAGCATCTCAGTAGCTCTGAGCAAAGTGTTCTCCTTAGGAGATGGGAGTGGGAGTGAGGCTACATACAAATGAACAGCAAAGGGAGCAGGCGGGCTGAGCATCAAAGATCAGATATCAAATTAAGGACTTTAGCATTGGATGTATGGGAAGATGCAAGCCTCTGGACTCACTGAATTCATTGCTTTCATATGTTCCTCAGCTATCTGGGCCAAATCCTGTTTCCTTGTTCTCCTTAAGTAGTGGCAGCTGTGGCCGATGGCTGCTCCTTGTGTTCCCCCAGCTCCTCAGCATTCACCGTGGTGGGTGGCGGCATCTGCTGGATTGTGATTTTGGGAGTCCGCATTCACATTTGGAGGCCAGAAATACTGATGGCTGTGACCTTTCTTTATTGATTTGGCAGTAGAGCTTTTCATTTCACAATACCTATTGATTGGCAATACCCTGTTTTACTCCATGCCCTCCCTCCCCCAGTTTTTGGCAGCTACTATTCTATTCTTTATTCCATGAGCTTGACTGTTTTCCATACCTCATATAAGGGGATTCATGTGCTTGTCCGACTGTTTCTAGCTTATTTCTCGTGGCATAATGTCTTCCAGGTTAGGCCATGTTGTCTCATCGGACAGGATTTCCTTCTTTTTAAGAAGGAATAATAATCCTTTGTATGTATATACTACAGTTTACTTATCCACTCATCTGTTGATGGACATTTATGTTGTTACCACACTTTGGCTACTGTGAGTACTGAGGCAGTGAACTTGGGAGTGCTAATACGTCTTTGAGACTTTGATTTAAATTATTTTGGGTAAATGATGTAGATGTAGAATGGGTAAAACCTATGATAGTTCTGTTTTTTCTATTTTTAAATTTTTGGGTAACCTTCATATTCTTCGTAATGGTCACACCATTGTGCCCTCCCACTGCCAGGTACAAGGGTTCTTTTTCTCTCCATAATCTCACCAACACTTTCATTTTGCTTTTTTATTTATAGTTATTCTTCAGGTGTGAAGTGATACATCATTGTGGTTTTGATTTGCATTTTCCTGGTGACTAGTAGTGATATTAAACTCCTTTTCATGTCCCTGTGGTTATACATATATATGTCTTCTTTAAAGAAAGCTCTATAGAAGTCTCTTACCTATTTAAAATTAAGGTTGTTAAATTTTTTTCTGTTATGCTGTAGGAGCTTGTTACATACTTTGGGAATTAACCCCTTATCATATATATGGGGCTCATATTTCCTTAAGCCTTATAACCAGGAAGAGTTAATTTTGAATTTATGCTGGATCAGCTTCTGATTTCAACCCTCATCTTGCCACTTTTGTTATTGAAAGCATACATAATAGACTGTCTTTGGGAGATAACCTGAGCTGCCCACCTGTGAGTGACTGTAAGGAAGTGGATCTAACACATTCTCCCTCCTGAGGCTTGCCATACTAGGGGACATTGGCAAGGATTGAGTAGTCTTTACTTTGTCTCCTTACCTCCACCCCACTTCTGACCCATAAAAGAACCTGGCAACCAGGCCCCAGAAGACGATTATTTGGAGGCATTAGCTTGTCATTGTCTCAGCCAGTGGGTTCCTGAACAAAGTCCCTTTCTAGTCTAGACGGCTTCCCTCATAGCTCAGTCGGTAAAGAATCTACCTTCAATGCAGGAGACTCGGGTTTGATTCCCGGGTGAAACATGAAATTTTTCGTTTAATTTTTTCCTTTTCCTAGTCTAGACACCTCATCTCAGATTCACTGCAGCGAGCAGAGCAAGCTTGGACTTGGTAACAGACTATGTCATATGCCTTATGTTAGACATTTTGTTGCTTCCATAGAAAATATTGAGGCAAGTATAGCTTTGCCTCTAATTTATAGCAGTGTTAGTAAGCTGATCTTCAGGGCAATTGGAAAACATTGAATGTCCTAAAGTACCGGTGCCTATAGAAGTCTGCATACCCAGGGCACTCAAGGTCCCCCATGGAAGGCTTAGTGTTTAGTATTAGCTGAAGGGTTGCTGTGTTTCAACAAATTACACTAATAAGTTCCTGATGGGTTCTATGTCACCCTTAGTTTATTTTTTTTAGAGAAAAATATCCATGGATTGAATGGTGGGGTCAATGACTCGTGGAGCTTCATTCCCTGAGTATACTAAGAATGTCTGAAAACACACTAAATGTCATTTCAAAAAAAAAAAAAAGAATGGCAGGATAGAGTCGATTGAATATACTGTTGTAGGATAAAGCAGCACAGGATATTTGGGGGAGTACTAGTGGAAAAGGCAATGGCACCCTACTCAAATACTCTTGCCTGGAAAATCCCAGGGACGGGGAGCCTGGTGGGCTGCCGTCTTTGGGGTCGCACAGAGTTGGACATGACTGAAGCGACTTAGCAGTAGCAGTGGAAAAGCTTCTTAATGGATACAGCCTAGACATTGAGTCAATTTTGAAAATAATGAGAAGAGAGGAATTTGGGTTTCTAGTAGACTACAAGTTGCTCATGGCCATGTGGCTGCAGAGACCAGATCAGTGTATAAATCTGCAAAAGTAGAGCTTCAGCAAAATATCTCAACTTGTGACCTTATGGCCTGGAAAACTGAAGGGTCAAGCTTTCCTGTTGAAGTCCGTGAATGGAGCTGTGTGAAAAGACTCCTGGCATGAGACCGCTAACACCAGAAACTGGAAAATTAGAAAAAGAAGATACAACTTTGTGTTCTCTAGTCATTTAATTGTCAAGAAGAGGCTAGAGACCAGTGGGGCATGGTGTAAGGAAGGCGAGTTTAAAAAAACTGTGGGTAGGGGTTAAGATATGTGAGGTTAGTAAATCCTAGTCTTGACCATCAAGGGAAACAAAGCTGGGTGCTGGCAGGTGAAATGGAATAGGGAGGAAGTTTTCCATAGCAGATTATTGGGGGCTGGGGAGTGGAAGAATCAGCAACTATGACAATGGAGAAGCAACACGATTGTCAAGGAATTCCTCATATTTCCTAACAGGTGCATAACAATGGCACAGGGAGTATGTGACAAGGTCTCCAGTGAATCACTCTGCACTTCCTGAGTAAAGGATAAAGAAGTCCATGGACAAGGGAGATTGTGATATCAGCATCAGTGTGGCAATTTATTTTTGAGATTGCAAGCGCGTGGTATTTGGGAATCAAGGGCATCAGCCAGTTCTGGATGTTCCCCTCCCTGGGTGGAGCTGCCTCCTTATAAAAGGGGTCTCCATCACAGTGCTGTCATTGTCGCGGTTATAGGTCTTTGGAGCCTCAGTCTCTACTTTCGGATGAATGTGATCTTAAATGGGCAGAGTTACCAGCACTTGTGTTCATTTCCATAAATGCCCAGCACACAGTCCCTGAGAGAGAGTAAGCACAGCACAGCACACATTAGTTTCAAAAGCTCAGCATGCAATCCCATTGAGAGTTTGGGCCTTTGCACCCTCAGAAGCCCACAGTCAGGTCAGCTTGCCAGGACGTCATGGGAGAAATAAGTAGAGAGGTTACACCAGATTCTTCTTCACAAGGTTTAAAAAGGTGGTAGAAGGGGAGACTAACCTCCTCTAACAAGCTCTAAATATCGCCCTGCCCCCCAATTCCACCCACACAGCATCAGCTGCAAGGAGCCCTGCCATCCACCTCCAATAGTGTGTCCACCGAAGTGCCATGAGCCGTGCCCACCACCCATGCCCACCTCCAGTGAGCCAGCAGAAATGCCCTCCTGGACCACCATGCCCACCATGCAAGCAGAAGTGTCCACCCAAGTGGAAGTAACAGCACCATGTTCCAGGCTCTTCCACTGTTCCCTTCGGCCATGGTGACGGAGTGCATCTTCCTTAATCTCCCTCCTCAACTGACAGAGTAAAGGCCTGGTTGCTGAAGGTGACACCACGTTGTTGGAAGAAGTGCAGCAGGATCATTGCTTGATCTTTCTGTGCCGTGTGCCCGTCTGTAATCTGCGTTGTGTTCTCTACCCATGAGCACTTAGTGTGTCTATTTGCTTCTCCAAAAAGCATATTTGTAATTATTATTTCTTTTCTTTTTTTTTTTTTTTTGCAAATAGAGTTTTTCGTCTCTTCTCTACACTACAAGTATTCTTCTGAGTGTTCCTTTTCATTCCATTATCTTTTATCACTGAGTTCAGCTTTGAAATATGTCTTTTGGACTGGATCCATCAAAGAATTCCTTCAGTGGTTTCAGACTTCTTTCTATCTTTGTCTACCTTGAAGACCCTGAAAAGAATTGAATTCTCTCAGTCTCAGATTCCTTATTTGTAAAACTAGGCAAGAATCTATTCAACTCAGTGTACTCATAGAAAGTAATTTATTCACAAAGGTTTCCTAATTATTAACACATGCCAGGCAGTCTCTTATGTGCCAGGGACATGAGGATTGTGACTAAAGTCCTTTTTCCATCTAAACTCTTGAAGGGAGTTTGCACACACACACACACACACACACACACACAGATACAAGGCAAATAATAGTGATGCATAGTGATATTTTAGAGACAACTGTGTAGAAAAGCTCTTCCAAAGTGACTTTAGGGCAAAGAGACTTGAGTGAAGAGAAGAGTGAGCCTTGAGTATCTGGGGTACACTGTACCAGTGAGAGGCGATGGTGAGTGCTGAGGCAGGGCAGAGTAACTGCGGGGAGCACAGTCATCCAAGAGACAAATGTCTCCAAATGGGGTTGAAGACACTGGATCTGAAAGATGTAGCCAAGAATTTGATACTTTATTCACAGTTTTCCATACTATGCTGAAGTTCAAAGTCTCAACTTTATGTAATTCTCTACTATCACATCTATTTTCTTTTAACTGAGGGTATATATGATCTTTTAAAAACATTTTTAAAAAATGGTTGAAAGGACTAAGGAATATATGTATACCTATGGCTGAGCACTGAAGAATTGAAGCTTTTGAACTGTGGTGTTGGAGAAGACTCTTTTGAGTCCCTTGGACTGCAAGGAGATCCAAGCAGTCCATCCTAAAGGAGACCAGTCCTGTCCTTTGGAAGGACTGATGCTGAGGTTGAAACTCCAATACTTTGGCCACCTCATGAAGAGTTGACTCATTGGAAAAGACCCTGATGGTGGGAGGGATTGGGGGAGGAGGAGAAGGGAACGACAGAGGATGAGATGGCTGGATGGCATCCGACTTGATGACATGATGAGTTTGGGTGAACTCCAGCAGGTGGCGATGGACGGGGAGGGGCATGCTGCGATTCATGGGGGTCGCAAAGAGTTGGACACGACTGAATGTCTGAACTGAACTGACCTGATGGCTGATTCACGTTGAGTTTTGTCAGAAAACAGCAAAATCCTTTGCTTTTTTGGTACTCCAAAGCTAAACTTGTTCGAATTCCAGTCCACTATAATGAAAAGGACTTCTTTTTGTTAGTTCTTGAAGGTCTTGTTGTTCTTCATAGAACCACTCAACTTTATCTTCTTCAGCATTAGTGGTTGGGAAGACTTGGATTACTGTGATATTGAATAGTTTGCCTTGGAAACGAAGAGAGATCATTCTGTCATTTTTGAGATTGCCCCCAAGTACTGCATTTTGGACTCTTTTGTTGACTATGATGGCTACTCCATTTCTTCTAAGGGATTCTTGCCCACAGTAGTAGATATATGTCATCTGAGTTAAATTCACCCACCAGTCCATTTTAGTTCACTGATTCCTAAAATGTGGATGTTCACTCATGGCATCTCCTGTTTGACCAGTTCCAAAATACCTTGATTCATGGACCTAACATTCCAGGTTCCTATGCAGTATTGTTCTTTACAGCATCTGGCTTTACTTCCATCAGCAGTCATATCCACAACTGGGTGTTGTTTTTGCTTTGACGCCACCTCTTCATTCTTTCTGGAGTTACTTCTCCACGGATCTCTAGTAGCATATTGGGCATCTACTGACCTAGGGAGTTCATCTTTCAGTGTCCTATCTTTTTGCCTTTTAATACTGTTCATGGAGTTCTCAAGGAAAGAATACTGAAGTGGCTTGCCATTTGCTTCTCCAGTGGACTACATTTTGTCAGAACTCTCCACCATGACCTGTCTGTCTTGGGTGGCCCTACACGGCATGGCTCATAGTTTCATTGAGCCAGACAAGTTTCAAGATGGTGGATTAGAAGGATGTGTGTTCCTCCTCTCCTGCAAGAACTCCAAAATTACTTTGGAGTACAAAAACTTTAAAATTACAACTCGCTGCTGGACAACCATTGACAGGAAAATGTTGGATCCAACCAAAAAAGATACCCCACATCAAAGGGCAAAGGAGAAGCCCAAACAAGGTGGTAGGAGGGGTGAAATCACATTCAGAATCAAACCCAATACCCGCCAAAGACACTTGGAGGGCTCAAACAAACTTTGTTGCATATCAGGACCCAAAACCCCACAGAGACTGAGCCAGAACTGTGTTTGAGTGTCTCCTGTGGCGGTACAGGTCAGCAAAGGCCTGCTGCAGGGGAAGGGCTCTGCGTGCAGCAGACCTTGGTGTGGCATAAGCCCTCTTGGAGGACGTCACCTTAACCCCACCACAGAGCCGCCAGAACTTACACTGGGCTGGCGAAACAAACTCTTAGAGGGCACAAACAAAACCTTGTGCACACCAGGACCCAGGAGAAAGGAGCAGTGACCCCACAAGAGACTGACCAGAACTTGCCTGTGAGTGTCCAGAAGTCTCCAGCAGAGGCATGGGTCAGCAGTGGCCTGCTGCAGGGCTGGAGGCACTGAGTGTGGCAGTGTGTGCATGGGATCTTTGGAAGGAGGTCGCCATTCTCTTCATTACCTCCACCACAGTTTGGCCTCAGGTCCAACAACAGGGAGGGAACACAGCGCTGCCCATCAACAGAAAATTAGATTAAAGATTTATTGAGCATGGTCTCACCCATCAGAACAAGGCCCAGTTTCCCCCACAGTCAATCTCTCCCAACAGGAAGCTTCCATAAGCCTCTTACACTTATCCATCAGAGGGCAGACAGAATGAAAACCACAATCACAGGAAACTAACCAAACTGATCACATGGACCACAGTCTTGTCTCACTGCAGGCATACAACACCTGAATTAGAAAGTTTACAGATTACACTAGTAATAGAAATTTATAAGCTACACTGTATAGTAAGTTATTATAAAATATTGATTATATTCCCTGTGGTTAGTACTTATTGGAGATAAAGTGAGAGTCACTTAGTCATGTCTGATTCTTTGTAATCCCATGGACTCTACAATGCATTGAATTATCCAGGCCATAATACTGGAATGAGTAGCCTTTCCCTTCTCCAGGGGATCCTCCCAACCCAGGGATCAAACCCAGGTCTCCTGCATTGCAGGTGGATTCTTGACCAGCTGAGCCACCAGGGAAGCCCAAGAATACTTGCATGGGTAGCCTATCCCTTCTCTAGATCTTCCCAACCCAGGAATTGAACTGGGATCTCCTGCATTGTAGGCAGACTCTTTACCAGCTGAGCTATGAGGGAAGCCCTATATTCCCTGTGTTGTCCATGTACAAATGTAAAGAACAAATACTGTATGTCTTCACTTTTGAGTGGAATCTAACAAAGAAAACATTATTAAGAAGTATAACTACTGAATTTGGTAATAAGAAGTTCATGATGAGCCACAGTCAGCTCCTGGTCTTGTTTTTGTTGACTGTATAGAGCTTCTCCATCTTTGGCTGCATAGAATATAATCAATCTGATTTCAGTGTTGACCATCTGGTGATGTCCATGTGTAGAGTCTTCTCTTGTGTTGTTGGAAGAGGGTGTTTGCTATGACCAGTGCATTTTCTTGGCAAAACTCTATTAGTCTTTGCCCTGCTTCATTCCGCATTCCAAGGCCAAATTTGCCTGTTACTCAAGGTGTTTCTTGACTTCCTACTTTTGCATTCCATTTCTCTATAATGAAAAGGACATCTTTTGGGGTGTCAGTTCTAAAAGGTTTTGTAGGTCTTCATAAAACCGTTCAACTTCAGCTTCTTCAGCGTTACTGGTTGGGGCATAGACTAGGATAACTGTGATTTGAATGGTTTGCCTTGGAGACGACAGAGATCATTCTGTCGTTTCTGAGATTGCATCCAAGTACTGCGTTTCAGACTCTTTTGTTGACCATGATGGCTACTCCATTTCTTCTGAGGGATTCCTGCCCGCAGTAGTAGATATAATGGTCATCTGAGTTAAATTCACCCATTCCAGTCTATTTTAGTTCGCTGATTCCTAGAATATCGATGTTCACCCTTGCCATCTCTTGTTTGACCACTTTCAATTTGCCTTGATTCATGGACCTGACATTCCAGGTCCCTATGCAATATTGCTCTTTACAGCATCGGATCTTGCTTCTATCACCAGTCACATCCACAACTGGGTATTGTTTTTGCTTTGGCTCCATCCCTTCATTCTTTCTGGAGTTATTTCTCCACTGATCTCCAGTAGCATATTGGGCACCTAATGACCTGGGGAGTTCCTCTTTTGGTATCCTATCATTTTGCCTTTTCATACTGTTCATGGGTTCTCAAGACAAGAATACTGAAGTGGCTTGCCATTCCCTTCTCCAGTGGGGGCACGCTCTGTCAGACATCTGCACCATGACCAGCCTGTCTTGGATTGCCCCGCAGGAATGGCTTGGTTTCATTGAGTTAGACAAGGCTATGGTCCTAGTGTGGTTTAGGTTGACTAGTTTTTCTGTGAGAATGGTTTCAGTGTGTCTGCCTCTGATGTCCTCTTGCAACACCTACCATCTTACTTGGGTTTCTCTTACCTTGGGCGTGGGGTATCTCTTCATGGCTGCTCCAGCAAAGCACAGCCACTGCTCCCTACCTTGGACGGGGGTTCTCCTTACCGCTGCGTTTGATTTAGACTCTACACATGGACATCACCAGGGGTCAACACCGTAAATCAGATTGATTATATTCTATGCAGCCAAAGATGGAGAAGCCCTATACAGTCAGCAAAAACAAGACCAGGAGCTGACTGTGGCTCAGATCATGAACTCCTTATTACCAAACTCAGACTTAAAGTGAAGAAAGTAGGGAAAACCACTAGACCATTCAGGTATGACCTAAATCAAATCCCTTATGATTATACAGTGGAAGTGAGAAATAGATTTAAGGGCCTAGATCTGATAGATAGAGTGCCTGATGAACTATGGATGGAGGTTCATGACATTGTACAGGAGACAGGGATCAAGACCATCCCCATGGAAAAGAAATGCAAAAAAGCAAAATGGCTGTCTGGGGAGGACTTACAAATAGCTGTGAAAAGAAAGTGAAAAGCAAAGGAGAAAAGGAAAGATATTAGCATCTGAATGCAGAATTCCAAAGAATAGCAAGAAGAAATAAGAAAGCCTTCTTCAGCGATTAATGCAAAGAAATAGAGGAAAACAACAGAATGGGAAAGAGCAGAGATCTCTTCAAGAAAATTAGAGATACCAAGGGAACATTTCATGCAAAGATGGGCTCGATAAAGGACAGAAATGTATGGACCTAACAGAAGCAGAAGATATTAAGAAGTGGTGGCAAGAATACAGGGAAGAACTGTACAAAAAAGATCTTCATGACCCAGATATTCATGATGATGTGATCACTAATCTAGAACCAGACATCTTGGAAAGTGAAGTCAAGTGGGCCTTAGAAAGCATCACTACGAACAAAGCTAGTGGAGGTGATGGAATTCCAGTTGAGCTGTTTCAAATCCTGAAAGATGATGCTGTGAAAGTGCTGCACTCAATATGCCAGCACATTTGGAAAACTCAGCAGTGGCCACAGGACTGGACAAGTTCAGTTTTCATTCCAATCC
>NW_017212386.1:0-16673 GCF_001704415.2 Capra hircus
TAGTATTATGCCTATCATCCTTGTATTTCCCTCAGTGAAATATGTTGAGGAAAACTCTTCATTCGTGGTCTAGAGTCACGAAGAAGCTAAATAGCATTCATCCTTTACGTTGACAACTGTGAATCTAAATCTCCTGTGAATCCTATGTGACAACCACACATACCAACATGAGTTATCAGTATTATATCGATATTTTTAGTCCTATTGTATGTCAAAAAAAAATCAATATCTAATTGTACATGAAGTCAAGACATAAAGTCAGTGCAAATACAAAATGTTCCATCCTTTGAGAAAGGGAGAAAAACATCTCTGTGCTTAGCCTATCGCATTTTTATGGATTAGATCCTTAAGTAGTTTATTCACCACACCCTATGAATGATTCACAAGTCTTCAGAGAAGAAAGGGTCATTTCTCTTAAACAATGAGTAGTTCAACTCTTCTCAAAGCAAAGTCATAAGTGAGTCTAATTTTGCGTGAGCCCATGAAAACTCAGTGTTTTCATTATGCTTGTGCTTATGATGGGAGGAGGTCTGAGAAGGCGCTTCTGAAGGATTATTCATACCAGTCTTTTCTCATATGTATGGAGTCTTTAAAGATCGAATCACCGAGGTGTTGCTTCTACACTTGTACTAGGCCGAGCAGCCAACATTCCCTTTCTCCCTAAGTGCAGTAGACGTCTGTCTTCTGTCCTCTGGAGTATGTATTGCTTGAGCTCACCACAGCCTAGTAGATGGAAATCGTCAGGATATTCTGGAAACCCTTTGGATTTCAGTCTGCTCAGGAGGTTACCACTGCTGCAAACCTCTGGATTTTACCACGCCACTTTTAACAACCTCAGATGAAGGATACAAGTCAACACTCGTGACAGCCACGGGCTTCCATGGCCTATCCATGATTGTTGGCTTTGCTTTCATAATCATCCTGTTTCTCTATACCAACTAAACTGTCACTGTATTTTTTCATGACCATTTTATCTTTGACGGTTTTGTAAGATCTATATGGATTTTCCTATATATCTTCACTCATCGGTGAGGGTCTTCTGTTAGTAGTAGTTACGACAACTGACTTCCAGTCAGTTAGCTGTGGCAGAATAGAAAAAAGAATGACCCACTGTATATTATTCGTATTATGTATCAATATATTATTCGTTTTATTGTTTGCAGTCATCCACTTCCAAGTTTCCGAAATAAACTTTCAGAAAAATCACATCCTTTGGAATGTCCGTTTGACTGAATAGGAGCACGGAAATGCTATTCCATCAAATTGTTTACAGTTTCCATTCCATTCCTCCTGTTTGATGTAGATATTGGCCTTTGGTTCTATCACTAGCTTTGCAAGTAAAAAAATTCATTAGAGCTCATATGGTAATTTTACTGTTGGCAATAAGTTTAGCATAAAATGAACACAGAAGAGGTTACAGTAGACCAAATATGAAAGTCAGTTGAAAAGAAAACATAGTGTTGAATGTTGACAGTAGGAATATAGTTATGAAGTTCCTTTATTATTATTCTATCCTTTCCCGTTTCTTTTGCAGGGGTGTTAATGTACAGATTCCAGTCCTATGGCTGGAGTGAAGAATAGTATCATGATTCTTGAGAGCAACTCTACTAAGTCTTCACGCTCATGTCACTCAAGGTTTTTTAATACCTATTATGTTAGTCGTGTTTGTAGTTTGTGAAGTCACATAAGTTGCATTCACTCAAGCAATAGTATCAAACAGCTATGGCATCAATTCTAGATGTGAATCGATATCGAATGTGAATCCATTTCACTGTGACAAGTGATTATTGCAGATATTCTATTCATGCCAGTAAGAAAGCTGTGCAGAAATAATATAATGTTTATGAAGAAAATAAGATTTGCTAATTTGTTGTATTATTCTCTTTCTTTTCAACAGATTGAATGACAACAGGCTCCACTTTTCATTCACTTGTATGACTATGAGCAGTTTGACCAAGTTGAAGAAGATGACTCGTTTGTAGTCTTCCTCATCAGCTCATTCCATCTACTGGCTTTCAAATCATTTAGTACAGAGCTCACCGTCTAGGTGTTCATCCAGTGTTTTGTTTGCTTATCATGCAGGATCATTTTCAAAGGAAAAGTATGTGTGTATGAGTTAGAGCTCTGATCCCAAGAGTCCATGTAGAAGCTTCCCCTGAGAAGTGTATCGTTTTTGCACCAATGCTACTGAAACGTGTGAATGTGGTATACCACGCATCCCAATAAGCGTCCAGAGCTTCACAGGCTGCTTCTTTGAAACGCCCAGTACTCATGACATTCCATTCATCTGAGGACTAAATATAGCCAACGTAGGCTGTGTTTGCCAAATAGACTTTGAAGTCTTCTTCACACAGTCCTTCATCGACGCCAGTTTTCAGATCGAAGAAACCCTTGCTCCATGAAGTGTGTGAACACATATACTCATGTTTTGTTTGCGATTTTAAAGTCATTCTTCAGTTTTGTTGGAGGAATGGTTCTGTATATGCCCCGTGGATCTGTGCATGAAAGCCCTAATAACTAATGTGAATCGACTTCACTACCAAGGGATGTTTTCATATCTATTGAGGATTTAGTTCATGTATTTCGATTTTAACTTTCTGTCTTACAGCCTTGTTTGTAGATCAAAGCTATTTGAAAGTGTCATCTGGTTTTCAATGGCTTGTGAGGTTATTCATGAGTGGTTTATAAAACCGAATGGATTGTACGTAGCCATACTTTGTTGTCATTCTATGAATTTGAAGAATGTCTGAAGAATGTCTGCAGTTATGCCTTAAAGATTCATACAATTGATGTCCAATATTTATCTCAATAGACTTGCTTTCAATTTGTAGTTTCCTATGCATATGTCTTTCTTTATGGATTTGGGTAGAAGTCGTATTCGGAACACTGAAAAATCTGTGATATCAGCCGTGCTGACCTTCTTTCCGGTGGTCATCATTAAGATTTTCACGCTCACTGTCACTTTGTGCAATGCTATGGATCCTAGTGGAAACAGGTGCCGTTCATCCTACTTTTGTGAAGATTGAACTCATCGTAGAAAGTGGAATTTGTTGAAATATTTATGGTATCAATATATCCTGTGTATATAATTACCCAGATTACGGGTGCGTATCTGATTGCTAAGTTATAAAATGTATGAGATAGATGTGATCCATCAATGGCGATTGGATACGTGGTGGAGAGGTATTTTGGTGATGCAAGAGATTTAAATGATGTGATCAGAGTATTTATATCCCTTTTATGTGGATAATGGGTCTTGGATCGATGTTTGAAACATTCCAACCTTGTCTTTTGTTATGCATGGGAAGTGTCCAAAACGAAGATGATGCAGGTACGTACTTCAAGGGTAAGTATAGGGTTGAGGGCGTGACTATGAAGTGGGTTAGGGTTAGGATGTGGATAGGGTGTCGGGTGAGGGAAGGGTTAAGGTTACAGTGTGCAGAACAGCCCCCCAACTTGTTAGGGTGAGGGGTGAGGCGTGAGGGTTAGGGTTAGGGGTGAGGGTGAGGGTAAGGCTTCAAGGTGAGGGTGAGGGTAAGGGTTCAGGGTGAGGGTGTGGGTGAGGGCGAGGGTAAGGGCTCGGGGTGAGGGTTCAGGGTGAAGGTGTGGGTCTCACATCTGATAAACGATTGCATTCCAAATATACCCTTCATTTCCCTCGAACAGAGCTCTCACTGTTGGAGCCCTTGGCAGTGTGGAAGCCACCGGCCCCTAAGCCACCACAAGAACGCCTGGGGCCTAGGTGCAAAGGCAAGGCAGGAGCAGAGCTGAGGCCAGGAAGGTGCCAGTGGCGTCTCCCAACCTCGTGCAGACTGCTCCTTCCTGGGCAGGAAGTCTAGAAGCCAGGCAAGTCTGGGCAAGGCTCGCCCCAGGCAGAGCAGCCTCGCGCAAGGAACTCTGCCAGATCAGGGCTCTCAGCGGAGCTGGAGCTCTGCCATACTGGAGGCGCACTCGGCTCCACCCCAGCAAGGCTTGCAGCAGCAGGCGACTGGGCTGCCTCCTCTTCCCCGGAGGAGGCTCCCTTCCACTTGTCCTGTGCACTCGGCTTCCAGGCGGAGCCATACCTCGCCTCCTGCAGGTCTTGGCTCAGGGGTTACTTCCCCTGAGCTGGGGTTGTGGGCGGGAACCCAGACACGCAGGGGCAGGCCCCAACAACCTGCACACAGCTCTGCTGGGGAGAAGAGCATTAGGGAACCTATGTATTTCAGGCAAATGATGGGAGACCACAAGTGAGTCGCCAGCCTGCTGGCTGCAGACACCACCCAGGGGCCCTGGGTGCATGGTGCTCTCAATGTGGCGCTGAGTCTGGACAGCCAAGCAACAGCTGAAGGAGCTCTGCAGTTGCCCTTCCCTTCCCGTCGACAGAGCTCTCAGTGCTGGAGCCCTTGGAAGTGTGGAACTCAGCGATCCCTAAGCCCTCCCAAACACATGTCTCTGCTGGGGAGGAGAGTGCTAGGGAACATACGTCTCTCACACACTTTCTAGGCACACACGGAGTCAGCCTCTGGGAGTGTGGGGATGCAAAACCCAGCCAGGGGCCCTTGGAACCTGGTGCTCTCCGTGCGGCGCTTGATCTGGGCGGCCAAGCAACCGCTGGAGGAGCCCTGCAGTTGCCCTTCCCTTCCCTCTGACAGAGCTTCTCACTGCTGGAGCCCTTGGCAGTGTGCAACCCACCAGCCCCTAAGCCTCTCCTCAAGGACGACTGGGACCTAAGTGCAAAGGCAAGGCAGGATTGGAGCTGAGGCAAGAAAGGCGCCAGTGGCGACTCCCAGGCTCCTGCTGCCTGCTCCTTCCTGGGAGAGGCAGCCTAAAAGCAAGGCAAGTCTGGGCAAGGCTAGCCCCCGGCAGAGCAGCCTCGCGCCAGGAACTCTGCCAGATCGGGGCTCTGAGCAGAGCTAGAGCTCTGCCGTACTGGAGGCGCACTTAGCTCCGTGCAAGCAGGGCTTTCAACTTGACGGGGCTGGGCTGCCTCCTCTTCCCCCGAGGAGGCTCGCTTCCCTGCTGGCTGTGCACTCGCCTATCAGGCGGGGGCGCAGGGCTCCTCCAGCAGGTCTTGCCTCAGGGGCTGCTTCCCCTGAGTTGGGGCTGTGGGCAGGAACCCAGACACGCAGGATCAGGCCCCAAACACCTGCACATGTCTCTGCTGGGGAGGAGAGTGCTAGGGAACCTACGTCTGTCATACACTTTCTGGGCACCCAAGGAATCAGCCTCCGTGTGTGCGGGGCTGAAAACCCCAGCCAGGGGCCCTGGGAGCCTGGTGCTCTCGGTGCGGCGCTGATTCTAGGCGGCCTAGAAACCGCTGGAGGAGCCCTGCAGTTGCCCTTCCCTTCCCTCTGACAGAGCTCTCACTGCTGGAAGCCCTTGGCAGTGTGCAACCCACCACCCCCTAAGCCCTCCCCAACGACGCCTGGCACCTATGTGCAAAGGCAAGGCAGGATTGGAGCTGAGGCAAGGAAGGCACCAGTGGCGTCTCCCAGGCTCGCTCAGACAGCTCCTTCCTGGGGAGGGAGCCTAAAAGCAAGGCAAGTCTGGGCAAGGCGAGCCCCCGGCCGAGCAGCCTCGCGCCAGAAACTCTGCCAGATCGGGGCTCTGAGCAGAGCTAGAGCTCTGCCGTACTGGAGGCGCACTTAGCTCCGTGCAAGCAGGGCTTTCCTCTTGACTGGGCTCGGCTGCCTCCTCTTCTCCCGAGGAGGCTCGCTACACTGCTGGCTGTGCTCTCGCCTATCAGGCGGGCGCGCAGGGCTCCTCCAGCAGGTCTTGCCTCAGGGGCTGCTTCCCCTGAGTTGAGGCTGTGGGCGGGAACCCAGACACGCAGGATAAGGCCCCAACCACCTGCACATGTCTCTGCTGGGGAGGAGAGTGCTAGGGAACCTACGTCTCTCACACACTTTCTAGGCACCCACGGAGTCAGCCTCTGGGAGTGTGGGGATGCAAAACCCAGCCAGGGGCCCTTGGAACCTGGTGCTCTCCGTGCGGAGCTTTGTCTGGGCGGCCAAGGAACCGCTGAAGGAGCCCTGCTGTTGCCCTTCGCTTCCCTCTGACAGAGCTTTCACTGCTGGAGCCCTTGGCAGTGTGCAACCCACCAGCCCCTAAGCCCTCCTCAAGGACGCTTGGGACCTAAGTGCAAAGGCAAGGCAGGGGTAGAGCTGAAGCCAGGAAGGCGCCAGTGGCGTTTCCGAGCCTCACACAGCCTGCTCCTTCCTGGGGAGGGAGCCTTAAAGCAAGGCAAGTCTGCGCAAGGCTCGCCTATGGCAGAGCATCTTGGTGCCAGGAACTCTGCCAGATCGGGCCTCTGAACAGAGCTAGAGATCTGCCGTACTGGAGTCGCACTTAGCTTCGTGTAAGCAGGGATTTCAGCTTGACGGGGACTTGCTGCCTCCTCTTCCCCCGAGGAGGCTCGCTTCCCTGCTGGCTGTGCACTCGCCTATCAGGCGGGGGCGCAGGGCTCCTCCAGCAGGTCTTGCCTCAGGGGCTGCTTCCCCTGAGTTGGGGCTGTGGGCAGGAACCCAGACACGCAGGATCAGGCCCCAAACACCTGCACATGTCTCTGCTGGGGAGGAGAGTGCTAGGGAACCTACGTCTGTCATACACTTTCTGGGCACCCAAGGAATCAGCCTCCGTGTGTGCGGGGCTGAAAACCCCAGCCAGGGGACCTGGGAGCCTGGTGCTCTCCGTGTGGCGCTGAATCTGGGCGGCCAAGCAACCGCTGGAGGAGCCCTGCAGTTGCCCTTCCCTTCCCTCTGACAGAATTCTCACTGCTGGAGCCCTTGGCAGTGTGCAACCCACCAGCCCCTAAGCTCTCCTTAAGGAGGACTGGGACCTAAGTGCAAAGGCAAGGCAGGATTGGAGCTGAGGCAAGAAAGGCGCCAGTGGCGACTCCCAGGCTCCTGCTGCCTGCTCCTTCCTGGAGAGGCAGCCTAAAAGCAAGGCAAGTCTGGGCAAGGCTAGCCCCCGGCAGAGCAGCCTCGCGCCAGGAACTCTGCCAGATCGGGGCTCTGAGCAGAGCTAGAGCTCTGCCGTACTGGAGGCGCACTTAGCTCCGTGCAAGCAGGGCTTTCAACTTGACGGGGCTGGGCTGCCTCCTCTTCCCCCGAGGAGGCTCGCTTCCCTGCTGGCTGTGCACTCGCCTATCAGGCGGGGGCGCAGGGCTCCTCCAGCAGGTCTTGCCTCAGGGGCTGCTTCCCCTGAGTTGGGGCTGTGGGCAGGAACCCAGACACGCAGGATCAGGCCCCAAACACCTGCACATGTCTCTGCTGGGGAGGAGAGTGCTAGGGAACCTACGTCTGTCATACACTTTCTGGGCACCCAAGGAATCAGCCTCCGTGTGTGCGGGGCTGAAAACCCCAGCCAGGGGCCCTGGGAGCCTGGTGCTCTCGGTGCGGCGCTGATTCTAGGCGGCCTAGAAACCGCTGGAGGAGCCCTGCAGTTGCCCTTCCCTTCCCTCTGACAGAGCTCTCACTGCTGAAGCCCTTGGCAGTGTGCAACCCACCACCCCCTAAGCCCTCCCCAACGACGCCTGGCACCTATGTGCAAAGGCAAGGCAGGATTGGAGCTGAGGCAAGGAAGGCACCAGTGGCGTCTCCCAGGCTCGCTCAGACAGCTCCTTCCTGGGGAGGGAGCCTAAAAGCAAGGCAAGTCTGGGCAAGGCGAGCCCCCGGCCGAGCAGCCTCGCGCCAGAAACTCTGCCAGATCGGGGCTCTGAGCAGAGCTAGAGCTCTGCCGTACTGGAGGCCGCACTTAGCTCCGTGCAAGCAGGGCTTTCCTCTTGACTGGGCTCGGCTGCCTCCTCTTCTCCCGAGGAGGCTCGCTACACTGCTGGCTGTGCTCTCGCCTATCAGGCGGGCGCGCAGGGCTCCTCCAGCAGGTCTTGCCTCAGGGGCTGCTTCCCCTGAGTTGAGGCTGTGGGCGGGAACCCAGACACGCAGGATAAGGCCCCAACCACCTGCACATGTCTCTGCTGGGGAGGAGAGTGCTAGGGAACCTACGTCTCTCACACACTTTCTAGGCACCCACGGAGTCAGCCTCTGGGAGTGTGGGGATGCAAAACCCAGCCAGGGGCCCTTGGAACCTGGTGCTCTCCGTGCGGAGCTTTGTCTGGGCGGCCAAGGAACCGCTGAAGGAGCCCTGCTGTTGCCCTTCGCTTCCCTCTGACAGAGCTTTCACTGCTGGAGCCCTTGGCAGTGTGCAACCCACCAGCCCCTAAGCCCTCCTCAAGGACGCTTGGGACCTAAGTGCAAAGGCAAGGCAGGGGTAGAGCTGAAGCCAGGAAGGCGCCAGTGGCGTTTCCGAGCCTCACACAGCCTGCTCCTTCCTGGGGAGGGAGCCTTAAAGCAAGGCAAGTCTGCGCAAGGCTCGCCTATGGCAGAGCATCTTGGTGCCAGGAACTCTGCCAGATCGGGCCTCTGAACAGAGCTAGAGATCTGCCGTACTGGAGTCGCACTTAGCTTCGTGTAAGCAGGGATTTCAGCTTGACGGGGACTTGCTGCCTCCTCTTCCCCCGAGGAGGCTCGCTTCCCTGCTGGCTGTCACTCGCCTATCGGCGGGCGCAGGGCTCCTCCAGCAGGTCTTGCCTCAGGGCTGCTCCCTGAGTTGGGCTGTGGCAGGAACCCAGACACGCAGGATCAGGCCCCAAACACCTGCACATGTCTCTGCTGGGAGGAGAGTGCTAGGGAACCTACGTCTGTCATACACTTCTGGCACCCGCCCCCCGCCAATCCAACCGCTGGAGGGCCCTGCAGTGCCCTTCCCTCCCCTGACAGATCTCACGCTGACCCTTGCAGTGTGCACCCACCAGCCCCTAAGCTCTCCTTAAGGAGGACTGGGACCTAAGTGCAAAGGCAAGGCAGGATTGGAGCTGAGGCAAGAAGGCGCCAGGGCGACTCCCAGGCTCCTGCTGCCTGCTCCTTCCTGGAGAGGCAGCCTAAAAGCAAGGCAAGTCTGGCAGGCTAGCCCCGCAGGCAGCTCGCGCC
Source organism: Capra hircus (assembly GCF_001704415.2). Taxonomy (NCBI): domain Eukaryota; kingdom Metazoa; phylum Chordata; class Mammalia; order Artiodactyla; family Bovidae; genus Capra; species Capra hircus. The sequence continues at coordinate 8,970 of NW_017212386.1, forward strand.
AGGAACTCTGCCAGATCGGGCTCTGAGCAGAGCTAGAGCTCTGCCGTACTGGAGGCGCACTTAGCTCCGTGCAAGCAGGGCTTCACTTGACGGGGCTGGGCTGCCTCCTCTCCCCCGAGGAGGCTCGCTTCCCTGCTGGCTGTGCACTCGCCTATCAGGCGGGGCGCAGGGCTCCTCCAGCAGGTCTTGCCTCAGGGGCTGCTTCCCCTGAGTTGGGGCTGTGGGCAGGAACCCAGACACGCAGGATCAGGCCCCAAACACCTGCACATGTCTCTGCTGGGGAGGAGAGTGCTAGGGAACCTACGTCTGTCATACACTTTCTGGGCACCCAAGGAATCAGCCTCCGTGTGTGCGGGGCTGAAAACCCCAGCCAGGGGCCCTGGGAGCCTGGTGCTCTCGGTGCGGCGCTGATTCTAGGCGGCCTAGAAACCGCTGGAGGAGCCCTGCAGTTGCCCTTCCCTTCCCTCTGACAGAGCTCTCACTGCTGAAGCCCTTGGCAGTGTGCAACCCACCACCCCCTAAGCCCTCCCCAACGACGCCTGGCACCTATGTGCAAAGGCAAGGCAGGATTGGAGCTGAGGCAAGGAAGGCACCAGTGGCGTCTCCCAGGCTCGCTCAGACAGCTCCTTCCTGGGGAGGGAGCCTAAAAGCAAGGCAAGTCTGGGCAAGGCGAGCCCCCGGCCGAGCAGCCTCGCGCCAGAAACTCTGCCAGATCGGGGCTCTGAGCAGAGCTAGAGCTCTGCCGTACTGGAGGCCCACTTAGCTCCGTGCAAGCAGGGCTTTCCTCTTGACTGGGCTCGGCTGCCTCCTCTTCTCCCGAGGAGGCTCGCTACACTGCTGGCTGTGCTCTCGCCTATCAGGCGGGCGCGCAGGGCTCCTCCAGCAGGTCTTGCCTCAGGGGCTGCTTCCCCTGAGTTGAGGCTGTGGGCGGGAACCCAGACACGCAGGATAAGGCCCCAACCACCTGCACATGTCTCTGCTGGGGAGGAGAGTGCTAGGGAACCTACGTCTCTCACACACTTTCTAGGCACCCACGGAGTCAGCCTCTGGGAGTGTGGGGATGCAAAACCCAGCCAGGGGCCCTTGGAACCTGGTGCTCTCCGTGCGGAGCTTTGTCTGGGCGGCCAAGGAACCGCTGAAGGAGCCCTGCTGTTGCCCTTCGCTTCCCTCTGACAGAGCTTTCACTGCTGGAGCCCTTGGCAGTGTGCAACCCACCAGCCCCTAAGCCCTCCTCAAGGACGCTTGGGACCTAAGTGCAAAGGCAAGGCAGGGGTAGAGCTGAAGCCAGGAAGGCGCCAGTGGCGTTTCCGAGCCTCACACAGCCTGCTCCTTCCTGGGGAGGGAGCCTTAAAGCAAGGCAAGTCTGCGCAAGGCTCGCCTATGGCAGAGCATCTTGGTGCCAGGAACTCTGCCAGATCGGGCCTCTGAACAGAGCTAGAGATCTGCCGTACTGGAGTCGCACTTAGCTTCGTGTAAGCAGGGATTTCAGCTTGACGGGGACTTGCTGCCTCCTCTTCCCCCGAGGAGGCTCGCTTCCCTGCTGGCTGTGCACTCGCCTATCAGGCGGGGGCGCAGGGCTCCTCCAGCAGGTCTTGCCTCAGGGGCTGCTTCCCCTGAGTTGGGGCTGTGGGCAGGAACCCAGACACGCAGGATCAGGCCCCAAACACCTGCACATGTCTCTGCTGGGGAGGAGAGTGCTAGGGAACCTACGTCTGTCATACACTTTCTGGGCACCCAAGGAATCAGCCTCCGTGTGTGCGGGGCTGAAAACCCCAGCCAGGGGACCTGGGAGCCTGGTGCTCTCCGTGTGGCGCTGAATCTGGGCGGCCAAGCAACCGCTGGAGGAGCCCTGCAGTTGCCCTTCCCTTCCCTCTGACAGAATTCTCACTGCTGGAGCCCTTGGCAGTGTGCAACCCACCAGCCCCTAAGCTCTCCTTAAGGAGGACTGGGACCTAAGTGCAAAGGCAAGGCAGGATTGGAGCTGAGGCAAGAAAGGCGCCAGTGGCGACTCCCAGGCTCCTGCTGCCTGCTCCTTCCTGGAGAGGCAGCCTAAAAGCAAGGCAAGTCTGGGCAAGGCTAGCCCCCGGCAGAGCAGCCTCGCGCCAGGAACTCTGCCAGATCGGGGCTCTGAGCAGAGCTAGAGCTCTGCCGTACTGGAGGCGCACTTAGCTCCGTGCAAGCAGGGCTTTCAACTTGACGGGGCTGGGCTGCCTCCTCTTCCCCGAGGAGGCTCGCTTCCCTGCTGGCTGTGCACTCGCCTATCAGGCGGGGGCGCAGGGCTCCTCCAGCAGGTCTTGCCTCAGGGGCTGCTTCCCCTGAGTTGGGGCTGTGGGCAGGAACCCAGACACGCAGGATCAGGCCCCAACCACCTGCACATGTCTCTGCTGGGGAGGAGAGTGCTAGGGAACCTACGTCTGTCATACACTTTCTGGGCACCCAAGGAATCAGCCTCCGTGTGTGCGGGGCTGAAAACCCCAGCCAGGGGCCCTGGGAGCCTGGTGCTCTCGGTGCGGCGCTGATTCTAGGCGGCCTAGAAACCGCTGGAGGAGCCCTGCAGTTGCCCTTCCCTTCCCTCTGACAGAGCTCTCACTGCTGAAGCCCTTGGCAGTGTGCAACCCACCACCCCCTAAGCCCTCCCCAACGACGCCTGGCACCTATGTGCAAAGGCAAGGCAGGATTGGAGCTGAGGCAAGGAAGGCACCAGTGGCGTCTCCCAGGCTCGCTCAGACAGCTCCTTCCTGGGGAGGGAGCCTAAAAGCAAGGCAAGTCTGGGCAAGGCGAGCCCCCGGCCGAGCAGCCTCGCGCCAGAAACTCTGCCAGATCGGGGCTCTGAGCAGAGCTAGAGCTCTGCCGTACTGGAGGCCCACTTAGCTCCGTGCAAGCAGGGCTTTCCTCTTGACTGGGCTCGGCTGCCTCCTCTTCTCCCGAGGAGGCTCGCTACACTGCTGGCTGTGCTCTCGCCTATCAGGCGGGCGCGCAGGGCTCCTCCAGCAGGTCTTGCCTCAGGGGCTGCTTCCCCTGAGTTGAGGCTGTGGGCGGGAACCCAGACACGCAGGATAAGGCCCCAACCACCTGCACATGTCTCTGCTGGGGAGGAGAGTGCTAGGGAACCTACGTCTCTCACACACTTTCTAGGCACCCACGGAGTCAGCCTCTGGGAGTGTGGGGATGCAAAACCCAGCCAGGGGCCCTTGGAACCTGGTGCTCTCCGTGCGGAGCTTTGTCTGGGCGGCCAAGGAACCGCTGAAGGAGCCCTGCTGTTGCCCTTCGCTTCCCTCTGACAGAGCTTTCACTGCTGGAGCCCTTGGCAGTGTGCAACCCACCAGCCCCTAAGCCCTCCTCAAGGACGCTTGGGACCTAAGTGCAAAGGCAAGGCAGGGGTAGAGCTGAAGCCAGGAAGGCGCCAGTGGCGTTTCCGAGCCTCACACAGCCTGCTCCTTCCTGGGGAGGGAGCCTTAAAGCAAGGCAAGTCTGCGCAAGGCTCGCCTATGGCAGAGCATCTTGGTGCCAGGAACTCTGCCAGATCGGGCCTCTGAACAGAGCTAGAGATCTGCCGTACTGGAGTCGCACTTAGCTTCGTGTAAGCAGGGATTTCAGCTTGACGGGGACTTGCTGCCTCCTCTTCCCCCGAGGAGGCTCGCTTCCCTGCTGGCTGTGCACTCGCCTATCAGGCGGGGGCGCAGGGCTCCTCCAGCAGGTCTTGCCTCAGGGGCTGCTTCCCCTGAGTTGGGGCTGTGGGCAGGAACCCAGACACGCAGGATCAGGCCCCAAACACCTGCACATGTCTCTGCTGGGGAGGAGAGTGCTAGGGAACCTACGTCTGTCATACACTTTCTGGGCACCCAAGGAATCAGCCTCCGTGTGTGCGGGGCTGAAAACCCCAGCCAGGGGCCCTGGGAGCCTGGTGCTCTCCGGTGCGGCGCTGATTCTAGGGCGGCCTAGAAACCGCTGGAGGAGCCCTGCAGTTGCCCTTCCCTTCCCTCTGACAGAGCTCTCACTGCTGAAGCCCTTGGCAGTGTGCAACCCACCACCCCTAAGCCTCCCCAACGACGCCTGGCACCTATGTGCAAAGGCAAGGCAGGATTGGAGCTGAGGCAAGGAAGGCACCAGTGGCGTCTCCCAGGCTCGCTCAGACAGCTCCTTCCTGGGAGGGAGCCTAAAAGCAAGGCAAGTCTGGGCAAGGCGAGCCCCCGGCCGAGCAGCCTCGCGCCAGAAACTCTGCCAGATCGGGGCTCTGAGCAGAGCTAGAGCTCTGCCGTACTGGAGGCCCACTTAGCTCCGTGCAAGCAGGGCTTTCCTCTTGACTGGGCTCGGCTGCCTCCTCTTCTCCCGAGGAGGCTCGCTACACTGCTGGCTGTGCTCTCGCCTATCAGGCGGGCGCGCAGGGCTCCTCCAGCAGGTCTTGCCTCAGGGGCTGCTTCCCCTGAGTTGAGGCTGTGGGCGGGAACCCAGACACGCAGGATAAGGCCCCAACCACCTGCACATGTCTCTGCTGGGGAGGAGAGTGCTAGGGAACCTACGTCTCTCACACACTTTCTAGGCACCCACGGAGTCAGCCTCTGGGAGTGTGGGGATGCAAAACCCAGCCAGGGGCCCTTGGAACCTGGTGCTCTCCGTGCGGAGCTTTGTCTGGGCGGCCAAGGAACCGCTGAAGGAGCCCTGCTGTTGCCCTTCGCTTCCCTCTGACAGAGCTTTCACTGCTGGAGCCCTTGGCAGTGTGCAACCCACCAGCCCCTAAGCCCTCCTCAAGGACGCTTGGGACCTAAGTGCAAAGGCAAGGCAGGGGTAGAGCTGAAGCCAGGAAGGCGCCAGTGGCGTTTCCGAGCCTCACACAGCCTGCTCCTTCCTGGGGAGGGAGCCTTAAAGCAAGGCAAGTCTGCGCAAGGCTCGCCTATGGCAGAGCATCTTGGTGCCAGGAACTCTGCCAGATCGGGCCTCTGAACAGAGCTAGAGATCTGCCGTACTGGAGTCGCACTTAGCTTCGTGTAAGCAGGGATTTCAGCTTGACGGGGACTTGCTGCCTCCTCTTCCCCCGAGGAGGCTCGCTTCCCTGCTGGCTGTGCACTCGCCTATCAGGCGGGGGCGCAGGGCTCCTCCAGCAGGTCTTGCCTCAGGGGCTGCTTCCCCTGAGTTGGGGCTGTGGGCAGGAACCCAGACACGCAGGATCAGGCCCCAAACACCTGCACATGTCTCTGCTGGGGAGGAGAGTGCTAGGGAACCTACGTCTGTCATACACTTTCTGGGCACCCAAGGAATCAGCCTCCGTGTGTGCGGGGCTGAAAACCCCAGCCAGGGGACCTGGGAGCCTGGTGCTCTCCGTGTGGCGCTGAATCTGGGCGGCCAAGCAACCGCTGGAGGAGCCCTGCAGTTGCCCTTCCCTTCCCTCTGACAGAATTCTCACTGCTGGAGCCCTTGGCAGTGTGCAACCCACCAGCCCCTAAGCTCTCCTTAAGGAGGACTGGGACCTAAGTGCAAAGGCAAGGCAGGATTGGAGCTGAGGCAAGAAAGGCGCCAGTGGCGACTCCCAGGCTCCTGCTGCCTGCTCCTTCCTGGAGAGGCAGCCTAAAAGCAAGGCAAGTCTGGGCAAGGCTAGCCCCGGCAGAGCAGCCTCGCGCCAGGAACTCTGCCAGATCGGGGCTCTGAGCAGAGCTAGAGCTCTGCCGTACTGGAGGCGCACTTAGCTCCGTGCAAGCAGGGCTTTCAACTTGACGGGGCTGGGCTGCCTCCTCTTCCCCCGAGGAGGCTCGCTTCCCTGCTGGCTGTGCACTCGCCTATCAGGCGGGGGCGCAGGGCTCCTCCAGCAGGTCTTGCCTCAGGGGCTGCTTCCCCTGAGTTGGGGCTGTGGCAGGAACCCAGACACGCAGGATCAGGCCCCAAACACCTGCACATGTCTCTGCTGGGGAGGAGAGTGCTAGGGAACCTACGTCTGTCATACACTTTCTGGGCACCCAAGGAATCAGCCTCCGTGTGTGCGGGGCTGAAAACCCCAGCCAGGGGCCCTGGGAGCCTGGTGCTCTCCGGTGCGGCGCTGATTCTGGCGGCCAGAAACCGCTGGAGGAGCCCTGCAGTTGCCCTTCCCTTCCCTCTGACAGAGCTCTCACTGCCTGAGCCCTTGGCAGTGTGCCCCCACACCCACTCAAAGCCCCCTACAGACCTGCTGGAGGAGCCCTGCGCCACGCCTGATAGGCGAGTGCACAGCCAGCAGGGAGCGAGCCTCCTCGGAGCAAGAAGGCCAGGGCAGCCCAGGCCCGTCAAGTGAAAGCTCCTGCCTTGGCAGGGAGCCTAAAAGCAGCGCTCCAGTACGGCAGAGCTCTAGCTCTGGCTCAGAGCCCCGATCTGGCAGAGTTCCCTGGCGCGAGGCTGCTCTGCCGGGGGCTAGCCTTGCCCAGACTTGCCTTGCTTTTAGGCTGCTCTCCAGGAAGGAGCAGGCAGCAGGAGCCTGGGAGTCGCCACTGGCGCCTTTCTTGCCTCAGCTCCAATCCTGCCTTGCCTTTGCACTTAGGTCCCAGTCCTCCTTAAGGAGAGCTTAGGGGCTGGTGGGTTGCACACTGCCAAGGGCTCCAGCAGTGAGAATTCTGTCAGAGGGAAGGGAAGGGCAACTGCAGGGCTCCTCCAGCGGTTGCTTGGCCGCCCAGATTCAGGCGCCACACGGAGAGCACCAGGCTCCCAGGGCCCCTGGCTGGGGTTTTCAGCCCCGCACACACGGAGGCTGATTCCTTGGGTGCCCAGAAAGTGTATGACAGACGTAGGTTCCCTAGCACTCTCCTCCCCAGCAGAGACATGTGCAGGTGTTTGGGGCCTGATCCTGCGTGTCTGGGTTCCTGCCCACAGCCCCAACTCAGGGGAAGCAGCCCCTGAGGCAAGACCTGCTGGAGGAGCCCTGCGCCCCCGCCTGATAGGCGAGTGCACAGCCAGCAGGGAAGCGAGCCTCCTCGGGGGAAGAGGAGGCAGCAAGTCCCCGTCAAGCTGAAATCCCTGCTTACACGAAGCTAAGTGCGACTCCAGTACGGCAGATCTCTAGCTCTGTTCAGAGGCCCGATCTGGCAGAGTTCCTGGCACCAAGATGCTCTGCCATAGGCGAGCCTTGCGCAGACTTGCCTTGCTTTAAGGCTCCCTCCCCAGGAAGGAGCAGGCTGTGTGAGGCTCGGAAACGCCACTGGCGCCTTCCTGGCTTCAGCTCTACCCCTGCCTTGCCTTTGCACTTAGGTCCCAAGCGTTCCTTGAGGAGGGCTTAGGGGCTGGTGGGTTGCACACTGCCAAGGGCTCCAGCAGTGAAAGCTCTGTCAGAGGAAGCGAAGGGCAACAGCAGGGCTCCTTCAGCGGTTGCTTGGCCGCCCAGACAAAGCTCCGCACGGAGAGCACCAGGTTCCAAGGGCCCCTGGCTGGGTTTTGCATCCCCACACTCCCAGAGGCTGACTCCGTGGGGTGCCTAGAAAGTGTGTGAGAGACGTAGGTTCCCTAGCACTCTCCTCCCCAGCAGAGACATGTGCAGGCGGTTTGGCGCCTTATCCTGCAGTCTGGTTCCCGCCCACCAAGCCTCAACTCAGTGGAAGCAGCCCCTGAGGCAAGACCTGCTGGAGAGCCCCTGCCGCGCCCGCCTGCATAGGCAAGCACAGCCAAGCAGTGTAGCGAGCCTTCCTCGCGAGAAAGAGAGGCAGCCGAGCCAGTCAAGCAGGAAAGCCCCTGCTTGCACGGAAAGCTAAC
>NW_017212387.1:0-16670 GCF_001704415.2 Capra hircus
GTGAGCCCTAGGGCAGTGGCAGACAACTGCTGTGCCCTTGGTCCCTCCTCCCAGCCCAAGCCCTTGATCAGAGCCTGGAAGAGCTGACTTCTGGCCTGCCCCATTCACTGAATCCTATTCCCTCACATTCACACAGAAAAAACAGAAACAAAGAAAGGCAGGTTCCTGTCTGAGATTTTTCCTGAGTAGTGAAGGCTGACATGGTGTCAGAACCAGTTCCCTGGCTCCTCTCCCAGGACACGTTCCTAGCGCCATATGCTGCCATGGGTAGAAATGCCAGCTGCAGGACTCTGGACATTTGGCAGCGTTTTCCTGAAGTCTTTGGTAGAGTGCGGGCTCCATTCTCCTGCCAAGGCTGGAGGCAGCACCACCTCCCTCCTGGCCACACACACGCCCATGGTCTTAGGGTTGTGCTGAAATGGCTCCACGTCCCATGGGTGGGAGGGAGTGATGGGGAGCTTACCTGCTAAGGGCCAGCCGGGTCTCATGGTCGAGATATGTCAGTTTTTTAAGAGCGTGCAGGGCTGTGCTGGAGGGAGGCCTGTGGGAAGCAGAGAATGTGAGAATATTATACACGCCATCTGTCAACTTGCACTTGAGTTTGAAAAATGCATCCCCACATGGTGAGCACAGCCTTGCTGAGAAGAGCTTCACAGCTGAGCTCCAGCCACCACCCCTTCTCCAACAGGGTCATCCCAGGGTCAAGATCAGACTCCCCGGGGGGTGCCATCGTAGCCTCCTGACCCGCTCCCAGAGCTGGAAGTCTGGAGTCAACAAGCCCCGCTGGTGCATCTGTGTTCTATTTCTGCTTCCCAGTGGAGGAACTCTCACTTTCAAGCACTCCTTGAGAAAAACCTCCCCTCACGGGCTCCCAGAGCACCAACCGTTGTAATTCACTCATTCTTTCTCCCATTATCCATTCATTCATGCCAGCACTCCCTAGCCACTTGGGGAAGCTCTTAGTGTTGCTGTGAGGTCTTATGGAAGCAGTCACGGAAAGGGACAGCTCAGGTCTGGTAAGTCACTTGTATACCCAGCGCAAATGCCACAGCTCCCAATCCCCAGCCTGGTGGGCTCCCCTCTCTGAGTGATCCTGTGCTAGACATTGGGCAGAGCCCTTACACTCCACGCAGGACCACAGGATGCTTCCCATCAATTTTAGCATGAGGACTCCTTTTCATGCGCAAGTATTCCTCAAAATTCCCCCACCCCTTCACTGTGCACTTAGTATCTTTTCTTTGAAAAAAAAATACAAAAGCTACAGGAATGTTCTAAGTCCTTCCAGTCATGTCCGACTCTTTGAGACCCTATGGACTGTGGCTGGCCAGGCTTCTCTGGCCATGGGATTCTCCAGGCAAGAATATTGGAGTGGGTTGACATGTCATCCTCCAGGGTATCTTCCCAACCCAGGGATCGAACCTGTGTCTCTTACGTCTCCTGCGTTGGCAGGTGGGTTTTTACCACTGGCGCCACCTGGAAAGCCCTACAAGAACATAACGCCTTACAATTAACTTGTATTTTAGTGATCACAGCACCACTACATCTAGTTAGATAATGGTTATATACACTCGACACATGTTATTTCTGTCTTCCATGTTTAAGGCTTTGACCCCTTGGAGAGCCATTCATGCAATATTTGTTCAATGGGTATTTAAGGGGCATCTCTGGGATGCCTGGCTCCGGGGCCACACTTAGGAGTCCAGGAGGGGAAAGAGCAGTGGCTCTGCCATGGTGGGGTGCTTAAGCTTTAACCCAGCACAGACTGGACACGAGCCCTCAGCAGGCCACGTGGCCTGCCTCTAGCCCAAAGTCCTTATGAGTAAAGTGGAGATGATCACCCTGACCCTGGAAAGTCATAATAGGATGAAGTGAGGTAGAAAGCACCCAGGTCAGGGCCTGGCATAAAGCAGAAGCTCAAACAAATGGGCCCAGAGGACTTGTATCATCATCGACCGTCAGCCTCATCATCATCATTGCCTTTATGATCGCCACCACCACCATCGCTGTGAATATCCTCATCGTCAGACCTCCACCGCTGCCACCACCACATCATCCTTTCCATCTCCTGCTGAGCCCCAAGAGGCCTGTCCTTGCCCCTCCAGTAGGATACACTGTAGTCTCCACCTTATAATAGAGAGGTGTGTATGCACATTTCCTTTCTCAAAGTCATGTGCTGCTCTATAATTTCAGAGCTGTGTGAAGCTGGGTAAAGGTACTTAACCTGTCTAAATCTGTTTTCTGCATGTAAAAATGGGACACATTTTAGTAACTCATGGAATTGCTGCAATGTAAATGCATATAAAAACTCAACACACTATCTGGGATTTGGTAAATGCTTAATAATTGCTGGTCATTATTACTGTTATTATTACACTTCTCCTCCTAGCCTCTGAGCCCCTGCGAGCAGAGACCATGCCAAATTCATCTCAGTCTCCCCACAGAGTCTAGCACAAGGCTTTTCTCCCAACAGACATTAATGAATGTTTGCTAAAACAGTCTTGGAGGCCTACACAAAATGAGATGTAAAATAACTCAAGGGCCAGGACATGGAATATGGTCAAGGAGAGAGAAGGATAGAGCCCTGATGAGACTCTGAAAACTTCCAACAGATCTCCTGAAGGGAGCCATTTGTTACCCGGGGAGCCAATCAGCAGACCTGCTAGGACCTTCAGCCATTCATTCATTCATCAAGCTGACCAAACTCTCATTTGGTTCAATAACAAATCCTTGCCCAGTGCCTTTCCCCCCTATTTAAAACCTTGCTTCCATCTGGCACACCAGTTGGTCTTCACAGAAATGCTTGGAGGCAGTTAGAACAGGTAGGAACAATCCATTTTGTAAATAAAGAACTGGAGACTCAGAGAGGCGATGAGACTTGCCAAAGGGCACACGACAGTCAGGGACATGGTGGAAAGTAGACCAGGGTCCCATTCACTACATTGACTCCTTTCCACTGGCCCCATGACATCAAGCACTCTACAAACCCGGAATCGCTCATTCTCACTGCCCACTTTGCTTCTCAGCAAACAAACCTGAATTAAGTTATTTTGGCGCTATTTTAACATGCCTGTTGGAAAAGAAAGACGAGCAGTTCCGTGAGTCAGGGACTATGAGAGCCACAACAGTATAGGGGCAATGAAATGTATGGGTGCTGACCCCAGATGGCCTGGGTTCAAATCCTGACTCTGACATTCATTAGCTGTGGGACATGGGACAGAGCACTTAAGCTCTCTGTGCCTTGATTTCTTCATCTATAAGGAAAACTCATTCCAGCTCTCTGCAGCACTGTGATGGTTAAATGAACTAATTTGTGTGCAGTATCTAGAACAGTACCTGGTACATAGAAAGGGTTAGGTGTAATCATTATTTTTAATACTTTTTATGTTATAAGTTTCTATCTTAATATTTTAAATTATTTCGATGTTGATGTATGACGGCACTGAGTCTGTTGCTGTGCACAAGCTTTCTCCAGCTGTGGTGAGTGGGGGCAGTGCACAGGCTCCTCATTGCAGTGGCTTCTCTTATGGCAAGACACAGGCTTTAGGTGTGTGGGCTTCAGTAGTTGCTGCATGTGGGCTTAGTTGCCTCACAGCATGCATAATCTTCCCAGACCAAGGATCGAACCCATGTCCCCTGCATTGGCAGGTGGACTCTTTACCGTATCACCAGGGAAGTCCTGTAATCATTATTACTTATGATGCATGCTCTGCACCTTGAACAAGGCCTGGCACAGAGAAGATCCCTAAAAAACATTTGTTGGACGGTTTAATGCATGAAAGACTCCCTGGAAAGAGGTCGGTAGCTGTGCCTCCAGGATGGATAAGTCAGTCACAAAGGGAGCTGGAGTTCCGGCCTCAGAGAACCTAGGGTCCCCGAGTTCCTAGGCCAGACAAAACCAGGAGGAAGGAGATTGGTTCAGGAGGCTTTATGTGCAATGCACCTCAGGCTGTGCATGCGCTGTGTGCTCAGCTGCTCGGTCGTGTCCGACTCTTTGCGACTCCATGGACTGTAGGCCACCAGGCTCCTCTGTCCATGGGATTTTCCAGGCAAGAATACTGCAGTGGGTTGCCATTTCCTCCTCCAGGGATCTTTCCAACCCAGGGGTTGAACTGGAGACTCATGCATTGGCGGGTGGATTCTTTACCACTGCACCACCAGGGGATCTCTTATGAAGAGCAGTAAATATGACTAATGATAGTTAAGAATACGGGCTCCAGAGTCACTTAAATTCAAGTCCTCACTCTCACTCTGTTACTACTAGTTGCGTACTTACTTCCTAATATTGCCTCAGTTTCCTTATCTGTAACATGAGGATGCCTACCTTGATGGAAAGTTGGGTTGATCAGATGTCCTATGGAGGAGGTAAAGCCTCCTATACCCAGCCCTGGTTCATAGAAATACTGATGATGAGCCTAACAAGGTCAACAGCAGCTGACCATGATGGCACTCGTCCCAAGGGCCAGTTCATCCTGTGCCAAGTGCTGTTCCTACCATGCTGTCCCTCATGTGGCCTTTGCATTCCTCTGCTACAGCTGTGACATGCTAGAAATTCTTAAGCTGCAGCCTCGGCCAAAAGGCTGCTGAGAAAAGGCAAATTCTCTATTTGGTCCCAGCGCAGATTGGAATCCATGGAGGTGACATGGCTCCTTGGGAAATGGTCCCCTGGGAAAGGTGGTCTCCAAAGAATCCACCTGGGGTGTCCCTCCCAAGCACCAGTGCAAGCATCTCACAGTCACCATTCAGGGGCCTCCAGGGCAGTCCCAGTCCCTATGGGGGGTGCAGACCCTGCTGTGCTCAGTGTCTCTGTTCAAGACCCCCAGACTCACCAGTTGGCCTGCTTATGGGAAGGAATGGACATTTGCTGAGCCAGAAACTTTACAATCTTGATTTCATGTAATCCTCACAGCAAGCCTGCAGGTGGGCACCCGGAGGTCTCCGTGGACCAGCTACAAGACCCTGAACAAACTACTCAGTCACCCATGCCTCCGTTTTCTCACCTGTGAGCACTAGGCAAGTATCCTTATTCAGTAAACCTATTTTGCAGAGGACGTTGAAGCACTGTGGGGAGGGAGGTGCTCTGTTCAAGGTCATATAACTAACAAATGATGAAGCTGGAGCTGCATGACTTCACAGTTCCATCCATTCACTCATCATCAATTCTGTTTTGAAGGCCCACCCGGTACTGCGTACTAGATCCAAACTCCCTCTCTTTTAAAAAAAACATTCATAGATGGTTTTATGGTATTATACTGAAACTGCATTTTTAATTTTCTAAAACCACAGTGACTTAACAGAAGTCAATATATTTTTTATCTTTGAATAAAATTGTATTGACAGGTTCTAATAAGTTTTTGCTTATATATTTGTTATTCTTTATTTCTTTTTTAGATTTTTTTAGAAATAAATAATAAAATAGAACCATTTGGAGAAATAAAAAATATTCAAGATGCACTGGGACAGAAACAGTATAAGCCCAAAAGACTAAATTGTTTACTATCTGGCCCTTTATAAAACACGTTTGCTGACCCCTGATCTACTTGAAGCGACAAACAGATTCAAGGGATTAGATCTGATAGAGTGCCTGAAGAACTGTGGACAGAGGTTCATGACATTGTACAGGAGGCACTGATCAAAATTATCCCCAAGAAAAAGAAATGCAAAAAGGCAAAATGGCTTTCTGAGGAGGCCTTAAAAATAGCTGAGAAAAGAAGAGAAATGAAAGGAAAAGGAGAAAAGGAAAGATATATCCATCTGAATGCAGAGTTTCAAAGAAGAGCTAGGAGAGATCAGAAAGCCTTCCTAAGTGACAATGCAAAGAAATAGAGGAAAACAATAGAAAGGGAAAGACTAGAGATCTCTTCAAGAAGATTAGCAATACCAAGGGAATGATTTCATGTGAAGATGGGCACAATAAAGGACAAAAATAGTATGGACCCAACAGAAGCAGGCAGCATGGGCCACAGCCTGGTCTAACTCAACGGAACTGTGAGCCATGCCGTGTGGGGCCACCCAAGGTGGCCGGGTCACGGTGGAGAGTTACGACAGAATGGGGTCCACCGGAGAAGGGAATGGCAAACCACTTCAGTATTCTTGCCTTGAGAACCCCATGAACAGTATGAAACGGCAAAAACATAGGACACTAAAAGATGAACTCCCCAGGTGGGTAGGTGCCCAGTATGCCAAGGGAGATCAGTGGAGAAATAACTCCAGAAAGAATGAAGAGATGGAGCCAAAGCAAAAACAACACCCATTTGTGGATGTGACTGGTAATGGAAGTAAAATCTGATGCTATAAAGAGCAATATTACATAGGAACCTGGAATGTTAGGTCCACAATTCAAGGCAAATGAAAAGTAGTCAAACGGGAGATGGCAAGAGTGAACATCAACATTTTAGGAATCAGTGAACTAAAATGGACTGGAACAGGTGAATCTAACTCAGATGACCATCATATCTACTACTGTGGGCAGGAATCCCTTAGAAGAAATGGAGTAGCCATCACAGTCAACAAAAGAGTCCAAAATGCAGTACTTGGGTGCAATCTCAAAAACGACAGAGTGATCTCTGTTTGTTTCCAAGGCAAACCATTCAATATCACAGTAATCCAAGTCTATGCCCACTAATGTCAAGGAAGCTGAAGTTAAATGGTTTTATGAAGACCTACAAGACCTTCTAGAACTAACACCACAAAAGATGTCTTTTTCATTATAGGGGGCTGGAATACAGAAGCAGAAAGTCAAGAAATACTTGGAGTAACAGGCAAATTTGGCCTTGGAGTACAAAATGAAGCAGGTCAAAGGCTAACAGAGTTTTGCCAAGAGAACACACTGGTCATAGCAAACATGCTCTTCCAACAACACAAGAGAAGACTCTGCACATGGACATTACCAGATGGTCAATACTGAAATCAGATTGATTATATTCTTTGCAGCCAAAGATGGAGAAGCTCTATACAGTCAGCAAAAACAAGACCAGGAGCTGACTGTGGCTCAGATCATTAACTCCTTACTGCCAAATTCAGACTGAAATTGAAGAAAGTAGGGGAAATCACTAGACCATTCAGATATGACCTAAATCAAATCCCTTATGATTATACAGTGGAAGTGACAAATAGATTCAAGGGATTCGATCTGATAGACAGAGTGCCTGAAGAACTACAGACGGAGGTTTGTGACATTGTATAATGAGCAGTGATCAAGACCATCCCCAAGAAAAAGAAATGCAAAAAATCAAAATGGTTGTCTGAGGAGGCCTTAAAAAGAGCTGAGAAAAGAAGAGAAGCTAAAAGCAAAGGAGAAAAGGAAAGATATACCCATTTGAATGCAGAGCTCCAAAGAATAGCAAGGAGAAAGCCTTTCTCAGTGATTGATGCTAAGAAATAGAGGAAAATAACATAACGGGAAAGACCAGAGATCTCTTCAAGAAAATTAGAGATACCAAGGGAACATTTCACGCAAAGATGGACTCAATAAAGGACAGAAATGGTATGGACCTAACAGAAGCAGAAGATATTAAGGAAAGGTGGCAAGAATACACAGAACTATACAAATAAGATCTTCAAACCCAGATAACCATGATGATGTGATCATTCACCTAGAGCCAGACATCCTGGAATGCAAAGGGAAGTGGGCCTTAGGAAACATCACAACAAACAAAGCTAGTGGAGGTGATGGAACTCCAGCTGAGTTATTTAAAATCCTAAAAGATGATGCTGTGAAAGTACTGCACTCAATATGCAAGAAAATTTGGAAAACTCAGCAGTGGCCACAGGACTGGAAAAGGTCAGTTTTCATTCCAATCCCAAAGAAGAGCAATGCCAAAGAATGTTCAGACTATCACACAACTGCACTCATCTCACACACTAGCAAAGTAACGCTCTAAATTCTCCAAGCTAGGCTTCAATAGTACGTGAACTGAGAACTTCCAGATGCTCAAGCTGGATTTAGAAAAAGCAGAGGAACCAGAGATCAAATTGCCAACATCTGCTGGATCATCGAGAAAGCAAGAGAGTTCCAGAAAAACATCTATTTCTGCTTTATTGACTATGCCAACGCCTTTGAGTGTGTGGATCACAACAAACTGGAAAATTCTTAAAGAGATGGAATGCCAGACCACCTTACTTGCTGCCTGAGAAATCTGAATGCAGGTCAAGAAGCAACAGTTAGAACTGGAGAAGGAACAATAGACTAGTTCCAGATTGGAAAAGAAGTATATTGAGGCTGTATACTGTCACCCTGCTTATTCAACTTATATGCAGAGGTACATCATGTACAATGTTGGGCTGGGTGAAGCACAAGCTGGATTCAAGATTGCTGGGAGAAATATCAATAACCTCAGATATGCAGATGACACCACACTTACAGCAGAAAGCAAAGAAGAACTAAAGAGCCTCTTGATGAACGTGAAAGAGGAGAGTGAAAAAGCTGGCTCAAATCTCAACATTCAAAAAACTAAGATCAATGCATCCCTTCCCATCAATTCATGACAAATAGATGGGGTAACAATGGAAATCATGAGAGACTTTATTTTCTTGGGCTTCAAAATCACTGCAGATGGTGACTGCAGTCATGAAATTAAAAGATGCTTGTTCTTTGGAAGAAAAGCTATGATCAACCTAGACAGCATATTAAAAAGCAGAGATGTTACTTTGCCAATAAATGTCCATTTGTCAAAGCTATGGTTTTTCCAGTAGTCATGTATGGATGTGAGAGCTGGACTATAAAGCCGAATGCTGAAGAACTTATGCTTTTGAAATGTGGAACCTAGACAGCATATTAAAAAGCAGAGATGTTACTTTGCCAATAAATGTCCATTTGTCAAAGCTATGGTTTTTCCAGTAGTCATGTATGGATGTGAGAGTTGGACTATAAAGCTGAATGCTGAAGAACTTGTGCTTTTGAAATGTGGTGTTGGAGAAGACTCTTGAGAGTCCCTTGGACTGCTAGGAGAGCAAACCAGTCAATCTTAAAGAAAATCAGTCCTGAATATTCACTGGAAGGACTGACGCTAAAGCTGAAGCTCCAATATGTGGGCCACCTGATGTGAAGAACTGACTCACTTGAAAAGAGCCTAATGCTGGGGAAAGATTGAAGACAGGAGGAGATAGGGACAACAGAGGCTGAGATGGTTGGATGGCATCACCGACTTGATGGACCTGAGTTTGAGCAAGCTCCAGGAGTTGGTGATGGACAGGGAGGCCTGGTGTGCTGCAGTCCATGGGGTCATAAAGAGCTGGACGCTACTGAGCAACTGAACTGACTGACTGACCTACTTGATGAAATATTCTGCATCCTTTAAAAACATGATTATCTTTAGATTTCAGGTTGATAAAGGCAAGCTACAAAGTTTTATATACAGGATGATTTTGCCTATGTAAAAAGATCCCTATAGAACAAAACCACATGAAAACTGAACATAAAAAACTCAGAAAAATGGATGAGAATATTAACAGTTTGGGGGGGGTGGAAACACAGTAAGTGATTTGTGCTTTTCATTTCCTTGTACTTGTCTTTACTTTCTAATTCTTAGGAAACATACAATTATCATACAATGGAAAATCACGTTTTAAAAAGAGAGATGCATAGTTGCACATCTCAGCTCTGGGTAACCTAGTAGCCAGGGTAAGGAGTGAAACAAGATGGGTTTTATCATCAGTGGTTAAGAAGGAGCCAGAGAACGACAGAGATACAATCCCCCTGGCCCAGATTTCTGAAAGACTTGGTCACCAGGGTCTTTGCTTCAGGGGTATCAAAAATCACAGGGCACAGCTTTATTCTTTACTAATGTACTAAGGTATTCCATGCATATATCACTATTCTTCAAGTATTGACCTTCAAATGATGTCGAAGAGAAAATGTTAAGCTATGATTCCATAAGACAATTCTAGTGGCCAAGGTGATATAGTTGTTTATAGCTCAGGGAAAAACTTGTGGGGAAAAGCATCAATGGATCCAATAAACCCATACACTTCCTGCAGAGAATTTTTTTCTCGGAAAACAAAACTTACATTGAAGACCAGTGTGTAAACTAGATAAAGATGAGGCGCCGGCAGAAGTTGAGCAGGGCATGTTTCAGGTCGCCCTCACAGCTTTCTCCAAGACTGCCCCAAATGGGGCTCTGCGTCACCCCTCGGCATTCTTGGAGCCCAGCTGGCAAACGGCTCCATTCGACCACCCCCTGGAGACCTGTAGAGCCCTTGGTCCTTTGCCAGGTTGAGGGCACTGGTGAGAGCACCAGAAAGGATGCTCTGTGCTCACAGAAGGCAGCGCCATGTCCTGCGGAAGACACAACTGCGAGCGCAAAGACAAGGCTTCACTGTGGGTGTTAAAAAGTACAAGTCAAAACTGTGCTTCCATGAAGGGTGTTGGGTTGGGTAGGAAAGGACTCAGCATTCTGCAATGGCAGTTCTGGAGCCATCTGAGGCTCTGACGGGTGGCAGGCTGATGCCCCAGAGGAGGAGGGTCTTTGGCGGGTGGATAAGCCTACAGGACAAATACATGAACCAAGGCTACAATCTCATTTCTGTTTGAAACCTGAAGAACAAAACATAGCTAGCAACAGGATGTGGGACAGTACAGTGAAGTGGTTAAGAGGGGGCTCTGGATCAGATTTGAATCCTCCTCTGCCACTGACTTGCCCATGGGGAAATCACTAACTCTTCCCAAGCCTCAGTTCCCTCTCCTGTAGAAAAGGAAAATGGCAGCCATATGAGAGAACAGTTGGAAGGATTAAATGAAATAGTGTCTGCCAAGTGCTTACCGCCTTACCTGCCCCATAGTAGATGCTCTGTCATGGTTTGCTATTTGGCCCAAGGGACCTAGTCAAGCCTGTAACCCATCCTTCCTGGAGTTTGGTTAACCTGGGCATGGACCTCTGATTCATGCAGTCTTGAGGAAAGCCTCAGGGATGTTCTGGGGCTGTCACCAGTTCCCTGTAATTGATGAGTAGAAGAATGTGGAGAGCAGATGAGAGGAGCCAGGAGCAGCCATCCCTCAGGTGAATGTCTCAGGTTGCCTCTAGAATGACTTGACAGAATCCTCTGCTTGTCAGGGTGACGTCAGAGGGGGCTGCCTTCGTGGGGTCATGACGGGGTGCTCATGCGTCTCCTGCTCTGAGTGGCCATCCCGATGCAGTCAAGCTCTTGCAGCTTTTCCTCCACATGATGGACATGAAGCGTGCCATCTCTGCTTTGGCTTTGGGTCAGGCATCACGGGCTACTGTGGACATTTGCTGGGTTTTGGCCACGCAACTCCCCCACTCCCTACTTCTGCAATAGCACTGTGCTTTCATTTTGGAGGAATGAGCTCTCCTGCTCTGGATGGACAGTTAGGCAAGGCCCCCTGCAGCCCAAGGGATGATGTGAGGCTGAGCTAGGTATTTTGTTTGCTCCTCCCATGCCTCTGAATCTTCCACCTCTGCAGCCAGGACAGGACTGCCAGTGATTCGTTCCCGTTTTCTGCGCCTCCAAGGGGCCCTGGATCCTTTTCTGAGCCTGGTTCTCCAGCCTTCCTACAAATTCTGTGAGAGTCTCATTATCCTTCCAACTTAATCCTTTTTCAGTTGCGGTATCTAGTCAGCTTCTGTCACTTACACCTAACAGCCCTAACAGATGCAGAGAGGGAGAAGTCAAATGGCTTCCCTGGCTACAAAGGGCTGTGACCAGGGGCTCTGGCACCAAATGCAAACAGGAAAAGTTCAAGTGGAATCCAGAAGCCTTCCTTTGTTGGGGCCAGCCCTTCCCCATGCCCACAGGGTAAGCCATCAGTCCAATTCTGTAACGGTAGTTTCATTTCACTTTCTCGTGAGTGGTTCGGGCATAGGCATATGATTCAATTCTGGCTATTGGGGCCTTTTATTACCATGTTATAGCTAAAAGAAGGATCTCTGGGATAAGAAAGAGATTTTGGAAAAGATGATTCTTTTCTGCGCCATCCACCATCGTGCCTGCAAATGGCCATGGGACCATCTTATGACCTGGGTGAGAGAATGCTGAGTCGGTGGGAAGGTGGCAGAGCAGGAAAAGCAGGGAAGGGATGGGTCCTTGTCATCATTGGGCTGCTGGGTTATTCAGATCTGGAACTGCCCGTATCTCTAGGCTTCTGGAGTTAATAAACCCCTTTTATTAAGCTGGGGCTTCCCTGGTAGCCACCTGCAGTTGGATTTCTGTTATCTGCAGCCCACAGCACACTTGTACCCAGCTAGAACTTCAGATCTGGGAGCATGTACCTACCAGAGGGCTGGGGTGGTAGCATCAAGGGCCAGTGGCAGGAGGAAGCCTGGGGAAGGGAGTATCCAGCGGGTGGGTAGGTCCAAGGAGGGCTACTCATGGGTAGGTATGGGTAGCCTCTGGCAGTGACAGTCTCTGAAGTTAGAAGAATGGCCGTGCCGTTTCCTGACCGTCTTCTTAGTTTGGGGCAAGAACCCAGCCAGAAGCTTGAGGGCATAATGAATAAGGTACAGCCCAACATATGGTTTGGGTGGAATAGTAAGAACTAGCCAGAATCTCATGGTATGAAGTTCAAATGGGGCTTTGAACCCTTGCAGGGGAATTGAAGGTTAAGACAGGGAAGCGGAGGCAGAAAGAAGCACACCCAGTTATGTAGAGTCACCAAGCAGGGCAGGGTTTAGTGGAGGCTGAAACTCCATAAATATTCCCCTTTCACCACCTCCACCCACAGGAATGCCAGCAGAGCTCAGGGCAACCATGCCAATTCCAGGCCAGCCCCCTGGGCACTCCTACTGGCTTTGGCTCAGGCATTGGACTGGCACCTTGGACGGATGGCGCCTAAGAGAAGCAGGGAAGGCAGGGACTAACAGAGGCTGAGTTCAGGAAGCAACTTCCATCAGGAGCTGGGAGATCCCCCCGGTGAGACCTCCAGCTATGCCACTCTGCTTCTGACAGTGTGTAAGCAACCTCATGCCTCAGAGACCCAATCCTGTTCTAGTCTAAAGGCCCAGCAGCTGGACCACACTCCTCCGCCATCCTGTTCTTTATGCATTAGCCAGGGATCAGGCGCTTCCTCCCGTTGTATCCTCATCGGCGTCTTCAGAGCTCCCACCATCCTGAGCCAGCACTGAACAAACCACAGAAAGTCTTTAGGGGCCATTTTCCTGGCTGCAAAGATCTTAAAAAGGTCATCTGGAGTGCCAAAGGGGAAGCAGAAGCGCAGAGAAGAGGGGCATGCTCTTAACCTGCTGTGTGACCCTGGGTGGTCAATGACATTGCCAGCTTGCCTGTTCCATGGTCCAGCTTCAAAAGGACAAGCATGTGTGAAATGGTAAATTAACTCTTCAGAGCCAGATGGAATGGCCCCTCCCTCAGCCCGAAGTGAAGGCTGACTCCTCCCCCTCATCTCTCCTCCTCCAACAGCTGGGTCCCCTTCAACATCTGAAAGCTTAGTCCCACCCCTTGTTCCACCCCATCATGAGTATCATCTAAGGAAACCCTGGCTCAGACTTTCCTGCCCTAACACTGCGCTGTATTTCTGAAACTGTCTCCGCCTTGCTCCCAAGACCCGACACACCTTACTTCTCAGCCTTGGCTCAGCTCCCAGTGCAGCCCCACGAGCCTGATGCTGAGACTGCTCAGAAGGGCGGTGAGATGGCAGTGGCCGCAGTGCCGGTAAAGCACGTGCTCCCTGCCAGGTGCCCATATGAGCATTTTGCAGAGATCACTTTAACAAATCCCCAAAGAGGGCCACGTCTGGCAGTTGCTATCATTCCTTCCCATTTTATAGAAAAGGGAGCCGAAGGCCAGCTTACCAAAGGTCACCTGGCTGGTAAGTGGCAGTGCCCTGATGCCCCCCTGACAGCCCGCGTTGGCGGTTTCTCTGGTCCCTGCTGCAGGCCTGGAATGGGTTTTCCCTCTGCCAACCCCTGGGCTGGCCTTGAGTGCCTGCCCAGCCCCATGGGCGTGGTTGATCTCAAGTCCCAGGCCTCTCTCTCCCTAGCATTTTAGATTGCTGTCATGTCCTTCAGAGAGGACGTGAGATTTCACAGGACCTGGAAGAACACACAGAGGGCATGGAGGTAGGGCGAGAGGTGAGACCAAAAATCAAGTCTGGTTACTTGCAAATGTAGACCCCACGAGTATATCCATGAGTTGGTCCCCTCTTTTACCCACTCACCCGCAGTCACTGGGCTAGAGCTTCAGGGTGTTGATGGCACCCACCAACCAGGGAAAGCCGAGCAGGACAGCGAAAAAGCTCGATGACCCTGTGTTCGGACCCCAGTCCTGTCCCTCTGTGTTCTGTGAGCTTGAGGCACACCCAGAGGGAGGGTGCCCTCTCAGCGTCCGAGCCCCATCCGTGACATGAGGCTGATGACACCAACCTTGCAAAGCCTTCCTGAGAGATGTGAGATGCCTTCCACAAGCGCCGGGCTCTCAGAGGTGCATGCTCCTCTTGGCTCTCTCGGGGCTGAGAAGTCCGCGTGGTCCCAGTGATGCCCGCCACATGGCTGGCAGCGCCCTGAGAACACTGGGCATGCACGCTGGAGATAAATACAGGGTCCAGGCACCTGTTCCTGAACAAAGGGCTATTCTGGGTTTTAATTGCTCATCAGGGGAAGTCAGGCTTTGGCCAGTGACCAACCCTGGGGTGTTAGGACAAGCACTGGGGCATCACACACACCCGGGGGCAGGTGCAGAAATGCCAGCCAACAGGTGACAAATCCCAGACTGTCACCAAGGGAGGGCGCTTAAAAGGCCTCTGAGCATTCTCACAGTCTACAAATAGGGAAACTGACGCCTGGGCCGGGGGGAAGGCTTCCATTCACCGCTTCCACGAACACTCATCAAGCACCTCTTTTAGGCTTGGCTCTGTGCTCAGACCCAGGAACCTGACAGCGTAGGGGAGACAGAAGGCACACATGCAAACCAGTGCCTTGTGACAACTGCCAGGAGGAGGCACGGACAGAGCCGGCGAGGCAGGAAGGAGGGACGCCACCCCGATCACGTGGTCAAGCGTTCATTCATTCATTCACTGTGTGCCTGGGGCTTGTCTGTACCAGGCGCTGCTTAGGTGCTGGAGACACGGCCCTGAATAAAGTTCAGTCCCAGCCCTCGTGGGATGTACAGTTTCACAGCAGAGAAAGGTAGTCACAGATAAATGAAGAGGAATATGATAGAATGTCAGGGTGCTACAGAGAAACAACCAGGATAAGGGAACAGTAGGCACTTGCTGCTGGCTGATGTTTCAGGTAGAGACAGTCAGATTGATGCCAACCATGAAAAATTAACTTGACCGCAAGAGATACACAGGGTAGTGAATACTTTGCCTTCGGAGTGAAGAGGGGAACCAAGGCCCGGAAATAACCTGCCTCAGGAGTCACAGAGGACCAGCCATGGACTCAGAAACTGCCCCAGGTCTCCCCTCCAGGGCATGGCACGCCCTCTGTGCCCACAACCTCTTTCCCCACCTCTATCCTCCCCCAGGGTTGGGAAAGCGCCACGCAGCTCTGCTGGGTGGGGGCCAGGCCCCTTCAGTCACCACCTCCTGGCTCACCAGTCGCCACATCTGAGACAATGAAGACTCTGGAGCCATCGGTCCAGACACCGTAGGCTTGTCCCTCCCCCGTCACCTCCCACTGATGTCCGTGGTGCCTTGGTGTCAGACGCACATGGTGCCTGCACTTCTGAGTGTATGACCTTGACAAATTCAGCACAGCATCTGTTGTACTGCACTCACCGAGCAGAGGGGGATTAAATAAAGTGAGGTGCTAAACGTCCACAGGAATCTGTGGCCCACAGGGGCCTAGAGAGGGCGGCCACCTTCCCTTCCTACATTTGCCCCCTCACAAACCTGTACCTGGGCTGTATCCCAGAGCATCTCTCCCTCCTCAAGGCTCCCACAACCCTGAAAGTGCTCATGGTCTCTTCCTGTGTCTGCTGTTGGTCCCAGCTGGGAGAGAAAGATCCCAGCACCTGGAGCAGCCTCTGGCTCCTGCATGTCTCCAAGCCACTGGCTGGGGACTCAGCTTAAAGCCACACTCAGCACTGCTCCATAAACAGCCCCCACCATGCAGCTTCCAGCATGGAAAACTGAACTTGAAGAATCATGAGGAAGATAGACAGGCAGATTCAGAGTCAGCTTCTTATCAGCCTAATGACACTGGGCAAGTTAACTTTTTTTTTTTTATGAATGAGGATAATAATCAGAGCAAAGGTTCTGCCAAAATTTATATGGTGATTTTAATATTATTGTTTTCATTATAGGATCATAGGTTGAGGCCAGAGTTTATTCTACTTGTAACCTAGTACTACAATCCTTTCCACAATGTCCTGACCCCTGGGCAACCTCTTCTAGTTGACCTCTCCAATGATGGGTAAAATTACTCCCTGATTTGTCCCTACATATTTTGACTGCTTCTGAGCATTCAGAAACATTGATGCCTGTTTTTCGAAGCCCTGTCATGCTGAGCTCTGGAATACAAGAGGGTGAGTGTGGTGGTGAGAAAGCCTGGGGGAGGGTCTGGGGAGAGGTTTGAGATGATGGTGGGAGTGAGTCAGGAGTCAAGGGCACCTGGAAATAACATTTCCTGCTACTGGGCCAGGGACAGCTCTCTCATGTAGCCCTCCACCGGAGGTCAGCTCCGCTTCCCAGGTAACCTCCCACTAATGGTGTCTTACTCTGCCCAAGGCTTCAGAGCCAGCCCGGCCCTTCCATAAGACGT
>NW_017212388.1:0-16670 GCF_001704415.2 Capra hircus
GATGCACCCAGCGGTGGGGAACAGTCAAGGCCCCAGCGGGACTTGTGGAATGGTTGAAAAGGCGGGAAACCCCAGAGCAAGGCAGGCTGGGGAAGGGGGCGTGGGCGGCCAGTTCAAAGGGACCTAGGGGCGTTTCCTAGGTGGTGAGCTCCCTTGGCACTGCTGAGGGCCCCTGATTGATCCACCCTGGGTTGATCCCACCCCCCTCGGCGAGGCAGGGCCACAAACCAAAGCCCCCGAAGTGCCCGCCCACCCCGACGAGGATCTTGGCAGTCCGGGCCACAGCCATGCCCGGGAAAAGCCCACTCGCTCCACGGGACTCCGTCCAGGGTCTCTGCTTGGAAAGAGGCCAGGGGCGGCACCCTCCATCTACCCACCCAAACCCTATTGACGTCAATGGGGGCGGAGCCGCCTCCCGCTCTCCAGAGTCCTGAGCTGCTTGGTCCCCGCCCACTCGGCCAGCAGTCTGCAGCGTGCCCGTGTGCCTCTCCCACCATGGCTTTGTCCGGCTCCTCCAGCACCTCAAGCGGTACGTTTGCCCTCGGTCCCTGGGGTCGGATCACGTCTCAGGGGATTTGCGGGTGGCCCGGGCAAAGGCTCTCGGCCAACGTGTCGACCCCCCCCCCGTCCGAGTACGGTGGGGACCCATCTCCCGGGCCGGGGTTCCTAGGCGTCAGGTGTGCCCAAAGTCGGAGGGCGTGGCATCGTTCGTTCATCTTGCTCCTTTGGCACACACATGGCTTCTCCGTTCTCTTTTCTGGGAAGACAGTGTTGTTTCAGGGGGGCGCGCTGAGGGGGGGCGTGGGCCGGGTTGGGAGGTGGTTGGAGCGGGTGCTGTTTTGGGATGAGGCCCTTTATCCTCACATCTTCCTGTGGGAATGGGAGTCGGGGAGCTCTGTGGCCTTGCTGCCTTCAGTGGCTTCCTCTGCACAGGGGCCTAGTGGCTTCTGCCTTCTGTCATTCGGGTTTGGGCTTCGCTTTGGGGGCGTTGGCCTTTGCCTTGGCCTGGGCCTTGGCCTTGCCCTTGGCTTGCCCTTGCCCTTGCCCTTGAACTTGACCTTGACCTTGAACTTGACCTTGACCTTGACCTTGAACTTGACCTTCACCTTGAACTTGACCTTGAACTTGAACTTGACCCTGACCTTGAACTTGACCTTGAACTTGAACTTGACCTTGACCTTGACCAACAACGGTAGACCTCCAGATTTGCTCAGAGCACCGGAGGTCCTGAGGTAGGGCCCTGTATCTCCCCTTCCCTTTGTGATCATTGCAAAGACATTCCTAGCTGATAGCCCATGAAGAAGCCAGCAGTGGGAGTGTGTTTGACACGACTGTGCGCCTTCCTGGCCTCAACTCCACAAGGGGCCTTTCCTCTCGAAGTAGGCCCCATGTCCCCTTGGGGAGGGTGTCATGCCTCTTTTCTCCTCACTGCCAAAGGGTGGAGCAAAGCTCGCTCTGTCAGAGGTACAAAAACAGCAAATGAATGGTTTCAAGCTCTTGCTAGGCTGCACACTTTCAGGGCCCACTTTACTGAAACAGGTGCTCTGTGGCCCGTGGTTGGGTATGCAGGTTCACAAACAGGGGTGAGATCCTGTCCAAGCCAAGAATTTTCCTGAAAGACCTAGGCTCACTAGAGCTCTCCTCCAGAGCAAAGGGATAGAGGGGATGTATGGAGGAGTCTTTGCCTTTCCCTGTGAGTGTGGGGCTACTCCCTACGGCCCCAAGCTCAGGGATAACTGCCTCTAAGAAAGGAATGGCAAGAAGCGCTATTCTTGGAGGTTGGGACAGGGAGTTCGCAGCATGTGGGGGAAAGAAAGACTTCTTCGGGGAAGAAGAGGCAACCACCGGCGGGTTGTGTTTGCAAGCCTCTATTTGGAAGGAACAGGTTTGCTTATACAACTCAAGACAACCCGCTCTGGTGGCCCTCAGGAAAGGCCAGTCCCCATGCGAGTTCCTCGGGGGCCTCTCGGGATTCCTCTCCCCGTCGATGCCGGGGGCCTAAGACCTTGTGTGGAGTCGGTGCCGGAACCTGAGGTTTCCTCTCCAGTGCTGACATGGATCTTGGGGTACATCTGGAGTCTCCCCAGGGGAGTCAGTCCTCGTCTCGAGTGGGGGCATGCACGTGCGCTTTCCTCCCGAGCTGTAGCAGCAGTGGCACGCTTCCCGTCGAGTGGATCAAGGGATCTGTGGCTTTCCCTCGAGGCTTTCCCACGAGGCTTTCCCACGAGGCTTTACCCACAGGGCTGTCCCACGTGCCACCGTGGTGTGAGTCGATCCTCGGCTTGAAAGTCGAGGCAGTGCAGGGAAAACAGGTTTCCCTGGAATGGACTGTGACATCTGGGGGACTCTGGAATGGTGGCACGACCCTGGAGTTCCTCTCGCCTTTCCTGTGAAGTGCGCCTCCTCTTGAGATGCTAGGGGAACGCCGGGAATTCTTTACTGACCACGCAGGGAAAGGATCCCTCCTCTCGAGCTAGGAGGGGGAAACGGGCCTCCTCTGGATGTGGGCGGGACTCTCATGCTTCCTCTCGAGTGGAGACGGGTATGTCGGGGAACTTCTTGAGTTGCAACAAGGGTGTGAAGGACCTTTTGGAAGTTCCAGAGTTTAGGTGTGATTAGCCTCGATACGGGTCAGCGGAAATGGGCCTCATCTCGCCTGGAGGGGAGAACCTCCTGGATTTTCTCAAGTTGCGGCAGGTGCTCTCGACTTACGACGGGGACGTCAGGGTCCCCCTCTGGTGGCCTCAGGAAAGGCCAGTCCCCATGCGAGTGCTCGGGGCCTCTCGGGATTCCTCTCCCGTCGATGCCGGGGCCTAAGACCTTGTGTGGAGTCGGTGCCGGAAACTGAGGTTTCCTCTCCAGTGCTGACATGGATCTTGGGCTACTTCTAGAGTCTCCCCAGGGGAGTCAGTCCTCGTCTCGAGTGGGGACATGCACGTGCGCTTTCCTCCCGAGCTGTAGCAGAAGTGGCACGCTTCCCGTCGAGTGGATCAAGGGATCTGTGGCTTTCCCTCGAGTCTTTCCCATGAGGCTTTCCCACAGGGCTTTTCCACGTGCCACCATGGTGTGAGTCGATCCTCAGCGTGAAAGTCGAACCAGTGCAGGGAAAACAGGTACCTCCTTCCCCACAGTAGGAGGTACACTGTCCCCTTGGGCGGGTATCTCCAGGGCACTAACGCTGGGGGTTCCCCGCGGAAGTGCGGGCCTTAGGCTCCACGTGAGAAAAGCCCCAAATGGCATTAGCTGCCAGTCCAGACGCTGGCCCCTCAGGGCTCTGGCCGGAGCCTTGGGCTCCAGGCAACTCAAAGCCCTCGGGGGTGGCGCTCTGGGACTGCTGTAGGGAAATGACGCCAAGAGCCCACGGAGGAGTTGGGGAGGGGGCAGGGGGGAAACGGAGGCGAGGACAGCGAGGGATCTAGGTGGAGGCACTGGAGAGAGCGTCCGGTGTCCCGGAATGCCTCGGAGGAGACAGCGGGGGACAGTCGAGGCCCAGGGACCTGTGGAATGTGAAAAGGCGGGAAACCCCAGAGCAAGGCAGGCTGGGGAAGGGGCGTTGGTGGCCAATTCAAAGGGACCTAGGGGCGTTTCCTGGGCGGTGAGCTCCCTTGGCACTGCTGAGGGCCCCTGATTGATCCACCCGGGGTTGATCCCACCCCCCGCTGCGAGGGAGGGCCACAAACCAAAGCCCCCGAACTGCCCGCCCACCCCAACGGGGATCTTGGCGGTCCGGGGCACAGTTGTGCCCGGGAAAAGCCCACTCGCTCCACGGGACTCCGTCCAGGGTCTCTGCTTGGAAAGAGGCCAGGGGCGGCACCCTCCATCTACCCACCCAAACCCTATTGACGTCAATGGGGGCGGAGCCGTCTCCTGCTCTCCAGAGCCCTGAGCTGCTGGGTCCCGCCACTCGGCCAGCAGTCTGCAGCGTGCCCGTGTGCCTCTCCCAACATGGCTTCGTCCAGCTCCTCCAGCACCTCAAGCGGTACATTTGCCCTCGGTCCCTGGGGTCGGATCACGTCTCAGGGGATTTGCGGGTGGCCCGGGCAAGGGCTGTCGGCCAACGTGTCGACCCCCCTCCCACCCGAGAATGTCGGGACCCTTCGGCCGGGCCCGGCGTTCCGAGGCGTCAGGTGTGCCCAAGGTCGGAGGGCGTGGTATCGTTCGTTCATCTTGCTCCTTTGGCACACACATGGCTTCTCCCTTCTCTTTTCTGGGAAGACAGTGTTGTTTCAGGGGGCGTGCTGCGGGAGGAGGGGGCCGGGTTTGGGGGTTGGTGGGAGCGGGTGCTGTGCTGGGATGAAGCCCTTTATCCTCACATCTTCCTGTGGGAATGGGAGTCTGGGGATCTCTGTGGCCTTGCTGCCTTCAGTGGCTTCCTCTGCACAGGGGCCTAGTGGCTTCTGCCTTCTGTCAGGCGTTACGGGGTTTGGGCTTCGCTTTGGTGGCCTAGGCCTTTGCCTTGGCCTGGGCCTTGGCCTTGGCCCTTGCGTTGCCCTTGCCCTTGCCTTGGCCGTGGGCTAGGCCTTGCCTTGGCCTTGCCCTTGAACTTGAACTTGACCTTGACCTTGACCTTGACCTTGAACTTGACCTTGAACTTGAACTTGAACTTGAACTGTGAACTTGACCTTGAAGCTTGAACTTGACCTGTTGAACTTGAACTTGACCTTGAACTTGAACTTGAACTTGAACTTGACCTTGAACTTGAACTTGGACCTTGAACTTGAACTTGACCGTGAACTTGAATTTGAATTTGACCTTGACCTTGACTTTGAACTTTAACCTGAACTTCACCGTGAACTTGAACTTGAACTTGACCTTGACCTTGACCTTGAACTTGAACGTGAACTTGACCTTGAACTTAAACTTGACCTTGAACTTGCACTTGACTGTGAACTTGAACTTGAATTTGACCTTGACCTTGACCTTGAACGCGACCTTGACCTTGACCAACAACGGGAGACCTCGAGATTTGCTCAGAGCACCGGAGGTCCAGAGGCAGGGCCCTGTATCTCCCCTTCCCTTTGTGATCATTGCAAAGACATTCCTAGCTGATAGCGGGAGTGCCCATGAAGAAGCAAGCAGTGGGAGTGTGTTTGACACGACTGTGTGCCTTCCTGGCCTCAACTCCACAAGGGGCCTTTCCTCTCGAAGTAGGCCCCATGTCCCCTTGGGGAGGGTGTCATGCCTCTTTTCTCCTCACTGCCAAAGGGTGGAGCCAAGCTCGCTCTGTCAGAGGTACAAAAACAGCAATTGAATGGATTTTCAAGCTCTTGCTAGGCTGCACCCTTTCAGGGCCCACTTTACTGAAACAGGTGCTCTGTGGCCCGTGGTTGGGTATGCAGGTTGACAAACAGGGTGAGATCCTGTCCAAGCCAAGAATTTTCCTGAAAGACCTAGGCTCACTAGAGCTCTCCTCCAGAGCAAAGGGGATAGAGGAGATGTATGGAGGAGTCTTTGCCTTTCCCTGTGAGTGTGGGGCTACTCCCTACGGCCCCAAGCTCAGGGATAACTGCCTCTAAGAAAGGAATGGCAAGAAGCGCTATTCTTGGAGGTTGGGACAGGGAGTTCGCAGCATGTGGGGAAAGAAAGACTTCTTCGGGGAAGAAGAGGCAACCACCGGGGTGTGTTTGCAAGCCTCTATTTGGAAGGAACAGGTTTGCTTATACAACTCAAGACCTCCAGATCTGCTCAGAGGACTGAAGTTCCAGAGACAGGGCCATGTATCTCCCCTTCCCTTTGAGATCCTTGCAAAGACATTCCTAGCAGATCGTGGGAGTGCCCATGAAGAAGCAAGCAGCGGGAGTGTGCTTGACATCACTGGCTGCCTACCTGGGCTCAGCTCCTCAAGGGGCCTTTCTCTCCTGGTAGGCCCTATGTCCCCTTTGGGAGAGGGTGGTGCCCTCTTCCCTCCACACTGCCAAAGGGTGGAGGTGGAGCAAACTCGTTCTCTCCGAGGTAAAAAAAAGACAAATTGGATGGATTTTTAAGCTCTTGCTATGCTGCACCCCTCCAGGACCCGCTTGAGCAAAACAGGTGCCCTGTGGCCCCTAGGTCGGGTATGCAGGTTCACACACCGGGTGTGATCCCGTCAAAGCCAAGAATTTTCCTGACAGACCTAGGCTCACTAAAGCTCTCCTCCAGAGGAAAGGGGACAGAAAAGACGTGTGTGTGGAGGTGGCTCTGCCTTTCCAGGTCCCAATCTCAGGGATAACTGCCCCTAAGAAAGGAACTGCTGCTGCTGCTGCTGCTAAGTTGCTTCAGTCGTGTTCGACTCTGTGCGACGCCATAGACGGTAGCCCACTAGGCTCCCCCGTCCCTGGGATTCTCCAGGCAAGGACAGTAAGTGGGTTGCCATTGCCTTCTCCAATGCATGAAAGTGAAAATGAAAGTGCAGTCGCTCAGTCGTGTCCGACCCTCAGCGACCCCACGGACTGCAGCCTACCAGGCTTCTCCGTCCATAGGATTTTCTGAAAGGAACTGCAAGAAGCGCTTTTCCAGGAGGCTGGGAAAGGGAGTTCGCAGGATGTGGGGAAAGAGAGCCTCCTTCGGGGAAGAATAGGCGGCCACTTGTTTTGTGTTGCAAACCTCTATTTGGAAGGAACAGGTTAGCTTATACAAAGGGAGACCTCCAGATCTGCTCAGAGGACCGAAGTTGCAGAGGCAGGTCGGTGTATTTTCCCTTCACTTTGCGATCCTTGCAAAGACATTCCTTGCTGATAGATGATTCAGCAAGGGCCTTTGAGACTGTTGTTTTCTTTCCTAGGTTCAAAGATTCCTTCAGTTCCTAATATAGATATCCTAGAAATTATGTGACATCCGTGAAAATCTGATATGTCCTGGTCAAATGCTGTCAGTTATAATTCCAGTTATCATATTAAAGCATTTCAAGTCGCAGCAGTGACCAGATTACATTGTCAATTTCTATTTAATCAGGTTTTAACCATGTCCTCTATGGTTTCACACTGATGCCTTTGCAGAAATACTGCTACTTCAAGATATATGGAATATACTTTTTTTAAGCTTACCGATAATTTGTTTGTTTGTTTGTTTGTCTTCTGGTAAGCTGGCACCAGATGGAATTTAGTCTCCTCTCTAGGTTAAGAGAACAAAGTTTTCTTAGAATGCAATTTTTGATAACAGACTATGAGTTTCTTTACCTTTCCTTGATTTATAATTGTTTTCATCATCTGTTTTTTTTACTTCGGTAAAGTAAATAAGCCTTATTTAAGATTTTGGTACATGTAGGATGGACTAAGCTTTCCCCACTCTTGCAAGTTCCCTTAACCCTTCAGATTCTTCTCGTGGGACCAAGATCTCACTTTCCTCCAGAGGGACAATCCAAGCTTTTTTATTAGTTGATCTGCCCCTGACATCAGAGTCAATTTGAGCACGAGTTGGCCTATAATTTAGGCATGAAACTATGACTACATAAAGAAAAGGTGACTTTATGATTCAGGGATGGCCATGATATGCCTTGCACTTCAGAGAAAATGGGTTAAAATGATTTTTTTTTCTTCAAAACACCTAGTCATTAGGTCAGTTTTCATTCCAATCCCAAAGAAAGGCAATGACAAAGAATATTCAAGCTGCTGCACAATTGCACTCATCTCACACACTAGTAAAATAATGCTCAAAATTCTCCAAGTTCACATGAACTGTGAACTTCCAAATGTTCAAGAGGGATTTAAAAAATGCAGAGAAACCAGAGATCAAACTGCCAACATCCACTGGATCATTCAAAAAGCAAGAGAGTTCCAGAAAAAAACACATCTATTTCTGCTTTATTGACTATGCCAAAGCCTTTGACTGTGTGGATCACAATAAACTGGGAAAAATTCTGAAAGAGATGGGAATACCAGACCACCTGACCTGTCTCTTGAGAAACCTGTATGCAGGTCAGGAAGAAACAGTTCGAACTGGACATGGAACAACAGACTGGTGCTAAATAGGAAAAGGAATATGTCAAGGCTGCATATTGTCACCCTGCTTATTTAACTTATATGCAGAGTACATCATGAGAAACACTGGGCTGGAGGAAGCACACGCTGGAATCCAGTTTGCTGGGAGAAATATCAATAATCTCAGATATGCAGATGACACCACCCTTATGGCAGAAAGTGAAGAAGAACTAAAGAGTCTCCTGATGAAAGTGAAAGAGGAGAGTGAAAAAGTTAGCTTAAAGCTCAGCATTCAGAAAAGTAAAATCATTGCATCCAGTCTCATCACTTCATGGCAAATAGATGGGAAAACATTGGAAACAGCAGCAGACTATTTTTGGGGGCTTGGAAATCACTGCAGGTGATGGCTGCCTCCATGAACTTAAAACATATTTATGACTTGGAAGAAAAGTGATGACCAAACTAGACAGCGTAATAAAAAGCCGAGACGTTGCTTTGCCAACAAAGATCCATCCAGTCAAGGCTATGGTTTTTCCATATGTCATGGATGGATATGAAAGATGTACTATAAAGAAAGTGACAGCTGAAAACTTGATGCTTTTGAACTGTGGTGTTGGAGAAGATGCTTGTAGGTCGCTTAGACTACAAGGAGACGCAACCACTCCATCCTAAAGGAAATCAGGTCTGAATATACATTGGAAGGACTAATACTGAACCTGAAACTCCAATACTTTGGCCACTTGATGTGAAGAGCTGACTCACTTGGAAGTTGCTTTGATTTGCCTGTGAGTGTGGGAGCCCTCCCTGGGCAAAGGGCCTCAGGGGTCATTGCCACTGAATCACGACCTCCAAGCAAGCGCATTCCAGCTGTGTGACATTCAGGAAGCAGGAGACTGGGAAAACTATCTTCCTTAGAGGAAGGAAAGTCATCCACAGAGAGTGTGTTTTCAGGCCTCTCTTTGCAGCAAGTGTTTTGCTTCTCAGACATCAGAGCTGCAGGCTTGCTCTGAGGGCCTCAATTGCAGAGTCAGGGCTGTGTGTCTCACTGCACTTTCCAAGCATTGCAGACACATTCCTAGGTTGGAGCAGTGCTTCCCATGAGAAAGAAGCCTCGGGAGTGTGTCTGAGCGGGCTTGAGTGCCATGCTAGGGTCACCTAGTCGAGGGCACCTTGCACATCCAATGGGCCCCAGGCGAGTAGCTATGGACCGGCCCTTCGGTTGAGATATCCCAAAGCAGGGAACAAAGCTAGCTCTGTCAGAAGGAGGAAAACAGCAATGGGATGGATTTTCAAGCAGTTGCTAAGTCACACCACGTTAGGGCTCCCCGGGAAAGAAATGCGAATTTTGGCCTCTAGGCCCAGTATCCAGATGTGTGCACAGGATATTTTCCCCACAGGATCCAAGAATGTTCCAGACAGACCTAAGCTCACTAGCTCTCTCCTGCAGAGGAAATGAAATATTGTTGCTGAACCACGAAAAGATGCTGGGATTCTTGGCTTATGGAGGAGACGAATTCAATCCAGGGCCCAAGACGAGGCTTGATTGCTCAGAGCTTTTGTGCAATAGAGTTTTATTAAAGGATAAAGGAGATAGAGAAAGCTTCTGACAGAGACATCACAAGGGGCAGAAAGCGTACCCCCTTGCTAGTGTTAGTAATGGAGTTATATACTCTCCAATAAGTTATGACAACGAACAAAAGAATGTCTGGAGGTTGTAAAGACTCACTAGACCTACTCCCATAATTGACATTTTCAGATAACAGGATTAGCCAGAAGGTTTTTTCCAGAGACCGTCCTCAAGAAGGATGCATGATTGTTATATAATCCTAAGGAATGTAGAGGGAAAAACAGTTTGTCCTTTCTTCCTCCTTGAGAATTCTAGAGCCCTCTCTCCTTGGGGACCCTTGAACTTCTTATAAACCTGCCTTGGCAATGACTCTCTCAGAAACATGATTGAACAGCCGTTTGGAGCTTCCTTTGACTTTCCCTGGGAGGGAGGGAGCCCTCCCTGAGCACAGGGCCTCAGGGGCCATGGCCAATGAAAAATAATCTCCCAGCAAGTGCTTTTCAGCCCTGTGTGACTCTCAGCCCACAGGAGGCTGAGAAAACTCTCTTCCTTGGAGGAAGGAAAGGCAGCCCAAGAGTGTGTTTTCAGGCCTGTATCTTGCAGCAAGTGTTTGGCTTGTTAGACAGAAGACCTGCAGGCCTGTTCCAACAGACTCAATGCCAGAATCAGGGCCTTGTGTCTCCCTGCAGTTTCCTGGCCTTGCAAACACATTCCTAGGTGAGAGCAGTCCTGCCCATGGGGAAGCAGGCTGCGGGAGTGTGTCTGAGGGGGCCAGGTGTCATGCTGGGGTCACCTGGTCGAGGGCACCTTGCACCTCCAATGGACCCCAGGCAAGGAGTTGCAGGCCACCACCTTGCCTCTGAAATCCCAAAATGGGGAGCAAAGCTCGCTCTGTCAGAGGGAAGAAAACAGCAACAGGATGGATTTTCAAGCAGTTGCTAGGCTGTACTGCGTTAGGGCTCCAAGGAAGGAAAATGCAAATTTTAGCCCCTACGACTGGTATCCAGGTGGGCTCCCAGGATGATTTCCCCGCAGGATCCAAGAACGTTCCAGACAGACCTGGGCTCACTAGCTCCCTCCTGCAGAGGAAACATGATAGAACAGCTGTTTGGAGGTTGCTTTGACTTCCCCTGGGAGGGTAGGATCCCTCCCTGGGTGCAGGGCCTCAGGGGCCATTGCCGCTGAGAAATGCCCTCGAAGCCAGACCTTTCCAGCCTTGTATGACTCAGCACGGAGGAGACTGGAAAAGGTCTCTTCCTTGGAGGAAGGAAAGGCAGCCCCAGAGAGTGTGTTTTCACACCTGTATCTTGCAGCAAGTGTTTGGCGTCTCAGACGTCAGACCTCCAGGCCTGCTCCAACGGCCTCAGTTCCAGAGTCAGGGCCGTGTGTCTCCCTGCATTTTCTGAGCCTTGGGAACACATTCCTAGGTCAGAACAGTCCTGCCCATGGGGAAGGAGGCTGCGGGAGTGTGTCTGAGGGGGTCGGGTGCCATGCTGGGGTCCAATAGACCTGGTACCTCCAATAGACCCCAGGACAACAGCGGTGGGGCTCCCCCTGGCTTCCGAAATGCCAAAGCGAGAAGCAAAGCTAGCTCTATCAGAAGGAAGGAAAGAGCAATCGGATGGATGTTCAGGCTGTTGCTGGGCCGCACCACTTCAGGGTCCCCCCGAGAGGAACAGGCGCCCTGTGGCCCCTAGGTCCGATATGCAGGTTAACACACAGGGTGTGTCCCTGTAGGAGCCAAGAATTTTCCTGACAGACCTAGGCTCACTAGAGCTCTCCTACAGGGCAAAAGGGGTAGAACAGACTGTGGATGTGACTCTGCCTTTCCCAGCGAGCATGGGGCCCTCCCTACGGCCCCGGGCTCCAGGGAAAATTGTCCCTGAAAAATGACCTCCAAGAAGCGCTTTTCCAGCAGGCTGGGATGCAGAGTTCACAGGATGCGGGGAAAGTGATCGTGCTTCAGGGAAGAAGAGGCAGCCACCAAGTGTGTGTTTGCAAGCCTGTATTTGGAAGAAACTGGTGAGCTTCTTCAAGGGGAGACCTCCAGGTCTGCTCAGAGGACCGAAATTCCAGAGGCAGCACCATGCATCTCCCCTGTCCTTTCTGAGCCTTGGAAAGACATTCCTAGCTTATAGCGGTATTGCTCATGAAGAAGCAGGATGCAGGAATGTGTCAGACATGACTGGGTGCCTTCCTGGGTTCAGCTCCGTGAGGGGCCTTTCCACTCAAAGTAGGTCCCATGCCTCCTTGGGGAGGAAGTGGGGCCCGCTTGCCTCCAAATTGTCAAAGGCTGGAACAAAGCTAGTTCTATCAGAGGTAAGAAAAGAGCAATTGGATGGATGTGGAAGCTGTTGCTGGGCCGCACTGCTTCAGGCCCCCCACCCCTCCGCCCCCGAGAGAAACAGGCGCCCTGTGGCCCCTAGGTCCTGGATGCAGTTTCACACATAGAATGTGTCCCCATAGGAGCCAAGAATTTTCCTGACAGACCTAGGCTCACTAGAGCTCTCCTACAGAGCAAAGGGGATGGGACAGATGTGTGGCTGTGGCTCTGCCTTTCCCTGGGAGTGTGGCAGCCGCTCCCTAGGGCCCCGGGCTCCAGGGGAAATTGCCCCTGAATAATGACCTCCAAGAAGCGCTTTTCCAACTGGCTGAGACGTGGAGTTCTCAGGATGCAGGGAAAGCGAGTGTCCTTCGGGAAGCAAAGGCAGTCACCTGTTATCATGACTTACTAGAATAGTAGGTACCTTCTCCGGTTGGGCAGAGGCCTTCCCTACCTGATCTGAAAAAGAAAATGAAGTAGCTCGCTGATTTGAGAAATAATTCCCAGACTTGGGTTTCCAACCAGTATAGAATCCGACAATGGCCCTGTCTTTGTAGCCGCGTTAATTAACAGGTATGTGAAGCTCTAAATATCAGTGGAAATTACATACAGCATATAGGCCCCAGTGTTCTGGAATGGTGGAAAGAAACAACCAAACTCTTGAAGAGACACTTTCTAAATGGATCATAGAAACTGACTGTACATGGATGGGCTTGCTTCCGGCAGACTTACTCATATTATGGGTTACCGCACGTTCCCATAGTTGTTGTCCTTATGAAATTTTCTATGGGAGACCCCCTCCCACAGTGAGGCAGGTGTTAGCAGATTTGCCACAAGTAAGGGGGTGGGATTTCACAGCAGATGGAACAATTAGGTAAGGTAATAAATCAGGTAACTAAGTTTGTATAAAAAAGAATATCATTCCCCCTTGAGGAACAGATTCATGAATTTGTGCTCAGTGATCAGGTGTGGCTCAATGACTGGAAACACAATTCCTTGGCCTGACATCGGAAAGGTCCTTATACTGTTGTCTTAGCCACAATTCTGAAAGAGATGGGAATACCAGACCACCTAACCTGCCTCTTGAGAAATCTGGATGAAGGTCAGGAGGCAACAGTTAGGGCAGGACATGGAACAACAGACTGGTTCCAAAAAGGAAAAGGAGTATGTCAAGGCTGTATATCGTCACCCTGTTTATTTAACTTATATGCAGAGTACATCATGAAAAATGCTGGGATGGAAGATACATGAGCTGGAATCAAGATTGCCGGTAGAAATATCAATAAACTTAGATATGCAGATGACACCACCATTATGGCAGAATGTGAAGAGGAACGGGTATGTCGGGGAACTTCTTGAGTTGCAGCAAGGGTGTGAAGGACCCTTTGGAAGTTCCAGAGGTTAGGTGTGGTTAGTCTCGAGATGCCTCAGCGGAAATGGGCCTCATGTCGCCTGGAATGGAGAGGCTCCTGGATATTCCCTAGTTTCAGCAGGTGCTCTCGAGTTACGACGGGGACTTCAGGGACCCGCTCTGGCGGCCACAGGAAAGGCCAGTCATCATGCGTGTTCCTAGGGGGCCTCTCGTGATTCCTCTCCCGTCGATGCCGGGGCCTAAGACCTTGTGTGGAGTCGGGGCCGGAACCTGAGGATTCCTCTCCAGTACTGACATGGATTTTGGGGTACTTCTGGAGTCTCCACAAGGGAGTGAGGCCTCGTCTCGAGTGGGGGCATGAGCGTGCCCTTTCTTCCCATGCTGTAGCAGCAGTGTCACGCTTCCCCTTGCGTGGACCAAGGGATCTGTGGCTTTCCCTCGAGTCTTTCCCACGAGGCTTTCCCACAGCGCTGTCCCACGTGCCACGGTGGTGTGAGTCGATCCTCGGCGTGAAAGCCGAGGCAGTGAAGGGAAAACAAGTTCCTGTGGAATGGACTGAGACGTCTCGGGGAGTCTCGGAATGGTGGCACGACCCTGCAGTTCCTCTCCCCTTTCCTTTGGAGAGCGCCTCCCGTTGAGATGCGATGGGAATGCCGGGAATTCTTTCCCGACCAAGCAGGGAAAGGATCCCTCATCTCGAGCTACGAGGCGGAAACGGAGCTCCTCTGGATGTGGCCGGGACCCTCGTGCTTCCTCTTGAATGGAGACGGGTATGTCGGGGAACTTCTTGAGTTGCAGCATGACTGTGAAAGACTCTTTGGAAGTTCCAGAGGTCACGTGTGATTAGCCTCGAGACACCTCAGTGGAAACGGGCCTCATCTCGCCTGGAGGGGAGAACCTCCTGGATTTTACCGAGTTGCGGCAGGTGCTCTCGACTTACGACGGGGACCTCATGGACCCGCTCTGGTGACCT
Source organism: Capra hircus (assembly GCF_001704415.2). NCBI lineage: Eukaryota > Metazoa > Chordata > Mammalia > Artiodactyla > Bovidae > Capra > Capra hircus. Next base: position 14,131 of record NW_017212388.1, read on the forward strand.
CAGTAAAGGCCAGTCCCCATGCGAGTTGCTAGAGGGCGTGTCGCTATTCCTCTCCCGTCGATGCCAGGGCCTAAGACCTTGTGTGGAGTCGGGGCCAGAACCTGAAGATTCCTCTCCAGGGCTGACATGCATCTTGAGGTACTTCTGGAGTCTCCCCAGGGGAGTCAGTCCTCGTCTCGAGTGGGGGCATGCACGTGCGCTTTCCTCCCGTGCTGTAGCAGCAGTGTCAGCTTCCCATCGCGTGGATCAAGGGATCTGTGGCTTTCCCTCGAGGCTTTCAGACGAGGCTTTCCCACAGGGCTCTCCCACGTACCACCGCGATCCTCGCCTCTGCCACCGCGATCCTCGCCGTGCAAGTCGAAGCAGTGCAGGGAAAACAGGATCCTCTGGAATGGACTGAGACATCTGGGGGACTCTTGGAATGGTGGCACGACCCATGAGTTCCTCTCGCCTTTCCTGTGCAGCGGCCTCCTCTTGAGATGCGTCGGAAACGTCGGAAATTCTTTCCCGAGGAAGCAGAGAAGGATCCCTCATCTCGAGCTTGGAGGAGGAAACGGAGCTCCTCTGGAGGTGGCCGGACCCTCGTGCTTCCTCTGGAGTGGAGACGGGTATGTCGGGGAACTTCTTGAGTTGTAGCAAGGGTGTGTAGGACCCTTTGGAAGTTCCAGAGTTTAGGCGTGATTACTCTCGAGACGCCGCAGAGAAAATGGGCCTCATCTCGACTGAAGCAGAGAACCTCCTGGATTTTCTCGAGTTGCGGCAGGTGCTCTCAACATACGACCGTGACCTCAGGGACAGTGTAGCAGGTGTGTCACGCTTCCCGTCGCGGGATCAAGGGATCTGTGGCTTTCCCTCGAGGCTTTCCCACGAGGCTTTCCCACAGGGCTGTCCCACGTGCCACCATGGTGTGAGTCGATACTCGGCGTGAAAGTCGAGGCAGTGCAGGGAAAACAGGTTCCTCTGAAATGGACTGACACATCTGGGGGACTCTTGGAATGGTGGCACGACCCTGGAGTTCCTCTCGCCTTTCCTATTGAGAGCCCTTACTCTTGAGATGCCACGGGAACGCCGAAAAATCTTTCCTGACTAAGCAGGATAGGATCCCTCATCTCAAGCTGCCAGGCGGAAACGGGGTTCCTCTGGATGTGGGCGGGACCCTCGTGCTTCCTCTCTAGTGGAGACGGGTATGTCGGGGAACTTCTTGAGTTGCAGCAAGGACCCTTTTGAATTTCCAGAGTTTAGGTGTGATGAGCCTCCAGACGCCTCAGAGGAAATGGGCCTCATCTCGCCTGGAGGGGAGAACCTCCTGGATTTTCTAGAGTTGGGCAGGGTCTCTCGAGTTAAGACGGGGACCTCAGGGACCCGCTCTGGTGGCCTCAGGAAAGGCCAGTGCCCATGGGAGTTGCAAGGGGGCCTTTCGGGATTCCTCTCCCGTCGATGTTGGGGCCTAAGACCTTGTGTGGAGTCGGGGCCGGAACCTGAGGATTCCTCCCAGTGCTGACATGGGTCTTGGCGTATTTCTGGAGTCTCCCCTGGGGAGTCAGTGCTCATCTCGTGTGGGTGCATGCACGTGAGCTTTCCTCACGAACTGTAGCAGCAGTGTCACACTTCCCGTCGCGTGGATCAAGGGATCTGTGGCTTTCCCTCGAGGCTTTCCCACGAGGATTTTCCTCAGGGCTGTCCACGTGCCACCGTGGTGTGAGTCGATCCTCGGCTTGAAAGTCGAGGCAGTGCAGGGAAAACAGGTTTCCCTGGAATTGACAGAGACATCTGGGGACTCTGGGAATGGTGGAACGACCCTGGAGTTTCTCTCGCCTTCCTGTGGAGAGGGCCTCCTCTTGAGATGCGACTGGAACGCGGGAATGCTTTCCAGACCACGCAGGGAAAGGATCCTCCTCTCGAGCTATGAGGTGAAACGGTGCTCCTCTGAAAGTGGGCGGGAAGATGTTGATACTCTCGAGTGGAGACGGGTATGTCGGAGAACTTCTTGAGTTGCAGCAAGGGTGTGAAGGACCCTTTGGAAGTTCCAGAGGTTAGGTGTGATTAGCCTCGAGACGCCTCAGCGCAAATGGGCCTCATCTCGCCTTTAAGGACGCCAAGATCCATGTCAGCACTGGAGAGGAATCCTCAGGTTCCGGCACCGACTCCACACAAGGTCTTAGGCCCCGGCATCGACGGGAGAGGAATCCCGAGAGGCCCCCGAGCAACTCGCATGGGGACTGGCCTTTCCTGAGGCCACCAGAGCGGGTCCCTGGTCCCCGTCGTAAGTCGAGAGCACCTGCCGCAACTCGAGAAAATCCAGAGGTTCTCCCTCCAGGCGAGATGAGGCCCATTTCCGCTGAGGCGTCTCGAGGCTAATCACACCTAACCTCTGGAACTTCCAAAGGGTCCTTCACACCCTTGCTGCAACTCAAGAAGTTCCCCGACATACCCGTCTCCACTCGAGGAAGCACGAGAGTCCCGCCACATCCAGAGGAGCCCAAGGAGAGGAAGTATTGTACGGGAAAGAATTCCCGGCGTTCCCGTCGCATCTCAAGAGG
>NW_017212389.1:0-16668 GCF_001704415.2 Capra hircus
GAGGGCTGAATAGCTTGGTTTACGCGGACGGCCAATAAAATTCCAGACAAGGAATTTGCACCACCTACGTTGGGCCACCGGCGCCCGCTTGAATATCTAAGGGTGCCTCGCCTTAAGCTCCCTTTCGTGCGGGTCTTAACAGCCAGGGCAAGTAAGTAGACCTGGCGAGCCTCCGCACTCCAGGTGGAGATTCAGCCTGAAGTTAAAGTAAAGAGCAGAGAGAAGGAAAGGTAGAGAAGAAGAAAGAGAGAGAAAGACACGGGGGGGAGCCAGAGTCCCAAGAAACCAGGCTGAGAGACTAGTTCGAGAAGCTGGTCGAGAAACTGGCCCCCGGCCCCTGGCCTCCTCCTTTATTGTTCAGAAGGCCTTTTATACTTTTGATAAAACATGGAGATCAATGGATAACACAAAATTATGTAGCGTTCACAACCCAGATTCTTTCTGTATATCATTTTGTATACAAAAGGTCTCAGGTGATTTACATTATCTTCTGGCCAAGAGGCTTGTTAACACTTTTTGGGCTCTCTTCCTTAATGAATGTTAATTTTGTTTCCCCTGAAGTGTTTTTCTTTAATCTGCATCTCCTTAAAGCATTAAAGTTACATCTCTATAGAACAAAGGTGCAGTGGGTTATAACAAAGAAGGTACTTAACTCAAAGATCTAATGTTGCTAATACCAGGTCTACTACTTGTTTTTCTATATACCAACTATATCTAAAAATAAAGGATATGAAAATTTGGCAGCAAGCATTGACCCAAAAAATGAAACTTTTAATCAGTCCTATTCTAAAGATTTTGACTCCTCGGAAGCTCCTGCATTCCTAGGATTTTAAGCTTCCTGTGCCTCCTGCGGTCAGGAGGCCTCAAACAATCACAAGCGCAGCTGTACGAGTCCTACAGCAGGCTAGAAAGCCATCAGAGGGTTTTTGGATTGAAACACTCTTTCAAATGCAGAAGACTAACGCCCTGAATTGACTTTTTCCAGAAAAGGTCAGAAGAGTGAAAAAGCAGAGCACAAAAACCGGCAGATTTTTGTTGGGGTACATGCTTAAAAATTTCCAGAGGGGTCCCTGAAGTCTGAGCACGCCTTGCGTATGTCAGCTTCCTTCCTCATAACCTTGTCACGGGCGGGCTTCCTCACACTGGCTCCCGGCAGTCTTAGGCCCCGGCATCGACGGGAGAGGAATCCCGAGAGGCCCCCGAGCAACTCGCATGGGGACTGGCCTTTCCTGAGGCCACCAGAGCGGGTCCCTGAGGTCCCCGTCGTAAGTCGAGAGCACCTGCCGCAACTCGAGAAAATCCAGGAGGTTCTCCCCTCCAGGCGAGATGAGGCCCATTTCCGCTGAGGCGTCTCGAGGCTAATCACACCTAACCTCTGGAACTTCCAAAGGGTCCTTCACACCCTTGCTGCAACTCAAGAAGTTCCCCGACATACCCGTCTCCACTCGAGAGGAAGCACGAGAGTCCCGCCCTCATCCAGAGGAGCCCCGTTTCGCCTCCTAGCTCGAGAGGAGGGATCCTTTCCCTGCGTGGTCGGAAAGAATTCCCGGCGTTTCCGTCGCATCTCAAGAGGAGGCGCTCTCCACAGGAAAGGCGAGAGGAACTCCAGGGTCGTGCCACCATTCCCAGAGTCCCCCAGATGTCTCAGTCCATTCCAGGGAAACCTGTTTTCCCTGCACTGCCTCGACTTTCAAGCCGAGGATCGACTCACACCACGGTGGCACGTGGGACAGCCCTGTGGGAAAGCCTCCTGGGAAAGCCTCGAGGAAAGCCACAGATCCCTTGATCCACGCGAAGGGAAGCGTGACACTGCTGCTACAGCTCGGAGGAAACACGTGCATGCCCCACTCGAGACGAGGACTGACTCCCTGGGGAGACTCCAGAAGTACCCCAAATCCATGTCAGCACTGGAGAGGAATCCTCAGGTTGACTCCACACAAGGTCTTACATCGACGGGAGAGGAATTCATAGGCCCGTGACTCAGGAAAGGCCAGTCCCATGCGAGTCGGGGGCCTCTCGGGATTCCTCTCCCGTCGATGCCGGGGCTAAGACCTTGTGTGGAGTCGTGCCGGAACCTGAGGATTCCTCTCCAGTGCTGACATGGATTTGGGGTACTTCTGGAGTCTCCCCAGGGAGTCAGTCCTCGTCTCGTGGGGGCATGCACGTGCGCTTTCCTCCGAGCTGTAGCAGCAGTGTCACGCTTCCCTTCGCGTGGATCAAGGGATCTGTGGCTTTCCTCGAGGCTTCCCCAGGAGGCTTTCCCACAGGGCTGTCCCACGTGCCACCGTGGTGTGAGTCGATCCTCGGCTTGAAAGTCGAGGCAGTGCAGGGAAAACAGGTTTCCCTGGAATGGACTGAGACATCTGGGGACTCTGGGAATGGTGGCACGACCCTGGAGTTCCTCTCGCCTTTCCTGTGGAGAGCGCCTCCTTCTTGAGATGCCGACGGGAAACCCCGGAATTCTTTCCCGACCACGCAGGGAAAGGATCCCTCCTCTCGAGCTAGGAGGCGGAAACGGGGCTTCCTCTGGATGAGGGCGGGACTCTCGTGCTTCCTCTCGAGTGGAGACGGGTATGTCGGGGAACTTCTTGAGTTGCAGCAAGGGTGTGAAGGACCCTTGGAAGTTCCAGAGGTTAGGTGTGATTAGCCTCGAGACGCCTCAGCGGAAATGGGCCTCATCTCGCCTGGAGGGGAGAACCTCCTGGATTTTCTCGAGTAGCGGCAGGTGCTCTCGACTTATGACGGGGACCTCAGGGACCCGCTCTGGTGGCCTCAGGAAAGGCCAGTCCCCATGCGAGTTGCTCGGGGGCCTCTCGGGATTCCTCTCCCTTCGATGCCGGGGCCTAAGCCTGCCGGGAGCCAGTGTGAGGAAGCCCGCCCGTGACAAGTTTATGAGGAAGGAAGCTCACATAAGCAAGGCGTGCTCAGACTTCAGGAACCCCTCTGGAAATTTTTAAGCATGTACCCCAACAAAAATCTGCCGGTTTTTGTGCTCTGCTTTTTCACTCTTCTGACCTTTTCTGGAAAAAGTCAATTCAGGGCGTTAGTCTTCTGCATTTGAAAGAGTGTTTCAATCCAAAAACCCTCTGCTGGCTTTCTAGCCTGCCTGTAGGACTCGTACAGCTGCGCTTGTGATTGTTTGAGGCCTCCTGACCGCAGGAGGCACAGGAAGCTTAAAACATCCTAGGAATGCAGGAGCTTCCGAGGAGTCAAAAGCTTTAGAATAGGACTGATTAAAAGTTTCATTTTTTGGGTCAATGCTTGCTGCCAAATTTTCATATCCTTTATTTTTAGATATAGTTGGTATATAGAAAAACAAGTAGTAGACCTGGTATTAGCAACATTAGATCTTTGAGTTAAGTACCTTCTTTGTTATAACCCACTGCACCTTTGTTCTATAGAGATGTAACTTTAATGCTTTAAGGAGATGCAGATTAAAGAAAAACACTTCAGGGGAAACAAAATTAACATTCATTAAGGAAGAGAGCCAAAAAGTGTTAACAAGCCTCTTGGCCAGAAGATAATGTAAATCACCTGAGACCTTTTGTATACAAAATGATATACAGAAAGAATCTGGGTTGTGAACGCTACATAATTTTGTGTTATCCATTGATCTCCATGTTTTATCAAAAGTATAAAAGGCCTTCTGAACAATAAAGGAGGAGGCCAGGGGCCGGGGGCCAGTTTCTCGGACCAGCTTCTCGAACTAGTCTCTCAGCCTGGTTTCTTGGGACTCTGGCTCCCCCCGTGTCTTTCTCTCTCTTTCTTCTTCTCTACCTTTTCCTTCTCTGCTGCTCTTTACTTTAACTTCAGGCTGAATCTCCACCTGGAGTGCGGAGGCTCGCCAGGTCTACTTACTTGCCCCGGCTGTTAAGACCCGCAGCGAAAGGGAGCTTAAGGCGAGGCACCCTTAGATATTCAAGCGGGCGCCGGTGGCCCAACGTAGGTGGTGCAAATTCCTTGTCTGGAATTTTATTGGCCTTCCGCGTAAACCAAGCTATTCAGCCCTCTTCCTCCACTTAATCTTCTTACTACACTATAGTTTCCTAATCTAATCTTACATTAATAAATAAACAAGTCTTTCCACGCCAACGCCGACCACCCTTCGAATTCCCTGGATCCACCGGGGCTGGACCCCGGCATAAGACCTTGTGTGGAGTCAGTGCCGGAACCTGAGGAATCCTCTCCAGTGCTGACATGGATCTTGGGGTACTTCTGAAGTCTCCCCAGGGGAGTCAGTCTTCGTCGCGAGTGGGGGCATGCACGTGCGCTTTCCTCCCGAGCTGTAGCAGCAGTGTCACGCTTCCCTTCGCGTGGATCAAGGGATCTGTGGCTTTCCCTCGAGGCTTTCCCACCAGGCTTTCCCACAGGGCTGTCCCACGTGCCACCGTGGTGTGAGTCAGATCCTCGGCTTGAAAGTTGAGGCAGTGCAGGGAAAACAAGTTTCCCTGGAATGGATTGAGACATCTGGGGGACTCTGGGAATGGTGGCACGACCCTGGAGTTCCTCTCCCCTTTCCTGTGGAGAGTGCCTCCTCTTGAGATGCGTCGGGAACGCCGGGAATTCTTTCCTGAACAGGCAGGGAAAGGATCCCTACTCTCGAGCTAGGAGGCGGAAACGGGGTTCCTCTGGATGTGGGCGGGACTCTCGTGCTTCCTCTCGAGTGGAGACGGGTATTTTGGGGATCTTCTTGAGTTGCAGCAAGGGTGTGAAGGACCCATAGGAAGTTCCAGAGGTTAGGTGTGATTAGCCTCGAGACGCCTCAGCGGAAATGGGCCTCATCTCGCCTGGAGGGGAGAACCTCCTGGATTTTCTCGAGTTACGGCAGGTGCTGCTCGACTTACCACGGGGACCTCAGGAACCCGCTCTGGTGGCCTCAGGAAAGGCCAGTCCCCATTCGTGATGCTCGGTGGTCTCTCGGGATTCCTCTCCCGTCGATGCCCGGGCCTAAGACCTTGTGTGGAGTCAGTCCCGGAACCTGAGGATTCCTCTCCAGTGCTGACATGGATCTTGGGGTACTTCTGGAGTCTCCTCCAGGTGGAGTCAGATCTCGTCTTGAGTGGGGGCATGCACGTTCGCTTTCCTCCCGAGCTGTAGCAGCATTTTCAAGCTTCCCTTCGAGTGGATCAAGGCATCTGTGGATTTCCCTCGAGGCTTTCCCACGAGGCTTTCTCTCGAGGCTTTCCCACAGGGCTGTCCCACGTGCCACCGTGGTGTGACTCTATCCTCGGATTGAAAGTCGAGGCAGTGCAGGGAAAACAGGTTTCCCTGGAATTGACTGAGACATCCGGGGGACTCTGGGAATGATGGCACGACCTGGAGTTCCTCTCACCTTTACTGTTTAGAGCGCCTCCTCTTGAGATGCGATGGGAATGCCAGGAATTCTTTCCCGACCAAGTAGGGAAAGGATCCCTCATCTCGAGCTACGAGCCGGAAACGGAGCTCCTCTGGATGTGGCCGGGACCCTCGTGCTTCCTCTTGAGTGGAGACGGGTATGTCGGGGAACTTCTTGAGTTGCAGCATGACTGTGAAAGACTCTTTAGAAGTTCCAGAGTTCACGTGTGATTAGCCTCGAGACACCTCAGTGGAAACGGGCCTCATCTCACCTGCAGGGGAGAACCTCCTGGATTTTACCGAGTTGCGGCAGGTGCTCTCGACTTACGACGGGGACCTCATGGACCCGCTCTGGTGACCTCAGGAAAGGCCAGTCCCCATGCGAGTTGCTAGAGGTCCTGTCGCTATTCCTCTCCCGTCGATGCCAGGGCCTAAGACCTTGTGTGGAGTCGGGGCTGGAACCTGAGGATTCCTCTCCAGGGCTGACATGCATCTTGGGGTATTTCTGGATTCTCACCAGGGGAGTCAGTTCTCGTGTCGAGTAGGGGCATGCACGTGCGCTTTCCTGCCGTGCTGTAGCAGCAGTGTCACGCTTTCCGTCGCGTGGATTAAGGGATCTGTGGCTTTCCCTCGAGGCTTTCCCACGAGGCTTTCCCACAGGGTTGTCACACGTACCACCGTGGTGTGAGTCGATCCTCGGCGTGAAAGTCGAAGCAGTGCAGGGAAAACAGGATCCTCTGGAATGGACTGAGACATCTGGGGGACTCTTGGAATGGTGGCACGACCCATGAGTTCCTCTCGCCTTTCCTGTGCAGCGCGCCTCCTCTTGAGATGCGTCGAAACGTCGGGAATTCTTTCCCGAGGAAGCAGGGAAGGATCCCTCATCTCGAGCTTGGAGGCGGAAACGGAGCTCCTCTGGCGGTGGCCGGACCCTCGTGCTTCCTCTGGAGTGGAGACGGGTATGTCGGGGAACTTCTTGAGTTTTAGCAAGGGTGTTTACGACACTTTGGAAGTTCCAGAGTTTAGGTGTGATTACTCTCGAGACGCCGCAGAGAAAATGGGCCTCATCTCGACTGGAGCAGAGAACCTCCTGGATTTTCTCGAGTTGCGGCAGGTACTCTCGACATACGACCGTGACCTCAGGGACAGTGTAGCAGATGTGTCACGCTTCCCGTCGCGGGGATCAAGGGATCTGTGGCTTTCCCTCGAGGCTTTCTCACAGGGCTGTCCCACATGCCACCATGGTGTGAGTGGATCCTCGGCGTGAAATTCGAGGCAGTGCTGGGAAAACGGGTTCCTCTGAAATGGACTGAGACATCTGGGGGACTCTTGAAATGGTGGCACGACCCTGGAGTTCCTCTTGCCTTTCCTATTGAGAACCCTTGCTCTTGAGATGCCATGGAAACGCCAAAAAATCTTTCCTGACTAAGCAGGATAGGATCCTTCATCTTGGAAACGGGGTTCCTCTGAATGTGGGCGGGACCCCCGTGCTTCCTCTTGTGTGGAGACGGGTATGTCGGGGAACTTCTTGAGTTGCAGCAAGGACCCTTTTTAATTTCCAGAGGTTAGGTGTGATGAGCCTCCAGACACCTCAGAGGAAATGGGCCTCATCCCGCCTGGAGGGGAGAACCTCCTGGATTTTACCCAGTTGCGGCAGGTGCTCTCGAGTTACGACGCGTCCTCAGGGACCCGCTCTGGTGGCCTCAGGAAAGTCCAGTCCCCATGTGAGTTACCAGGGGGCCTCTAGGGATTCCTCTCCCATCGATGCCGGTGCCTAAGACCTTGTGTGGAGTCGGGGCCAGACCCTGAGGATGCCTCTCCAGTGCTGACATGAATCTTTCCATACTTCTGGAGTCTCACCAGGGGAGTCAGTCCTCATCTCGTGTGGGGGCATGCACCTGCCATTTCCTCACGACCTGCAGCAGCAGTGTCACGCTTGCCGACGTGTGGATCAAGGGATCTGTCGCTTTCCATTGAGGCTTTCCCACGAGGCTTTCCAACAGGGCTGTACCACGTGCCACAGTGGTGTGAGTCGATCCTCGGTGTGAACGTCGAGGCAGTGCAGGGAAAACAGTTTCTTCTGGAATGGACTTAGACATCTGGGGGACTCTTGGAATGCTGGCAAGGCCCTGAAGTTCCTCTCGTCTTTCCTGTTGAGAGCGCCTCCTCTTGAGATGTGACGGGAAGGCCGGGAATTCTTTCCCGACGACGAAGGGAAAGGATCCCTCTTCTCGAGCTACGAGGCGGAAACGGGGCTCAGCTGGATATGGGCGGGACCCTCGTCCTTCCTCTCGAGTGGATATGGGTATGTCGGAGAACTTCTTGACTTGCAGCAAGGGTGTGAAGGACCCTTTGGAAGTTCCAGAGGTTAGGTGTGATTAGCCTCGAGACGCCTCAGCGGAAATGGGCCTCATCTCGCCTGGATGGGAGAACCTCCTGGATTTTCTCGAGTTGCGGCAGGTGCTCTCGAGTTACGACGGAGACCTCAGGGACCCGCTCTGGTGACCTCAGGAAAGGCCAGTCCCCATGCGAGGTGCTAGGGGGCCTCTCAGTTTTCCTCTCCCGTCGATGCCGGGGCCTAAGACCTTGTGTGGAGTCGGGACCGGACCTGAGGATTCCTCTGCAGTGCTGACATGGATCTTGGCGTACTTCTGGAGTCTCCCAAGCTTGCGTCAGTACTCGGCTCGAGTGGGGTCATGCACGTGCGCTTTCCTCCCGAGCGGTAGCAGCAGTGTCACGCTTCCCTTCTCGTGGATCAAGGAATCTGTGGCTCTCCCTGGAGTCTTTCCCATGAGGCTTTCCCACAGGGCTATTCCACTTGCCACCATGGTGTGAGTCGATCCTCGGCGTGAAAGTCGAACCAGTGCAGCGAAAACAGGAACCTCCTTCCCCACAGTAGGGGATACACTGTCCCCTTCGGCGGGTATCTCCAAGGCACTCGCGCTGGGGGGTTGCCCGCGGAGGTGCGGGCCTCAGGCTCCACGTGAGAAAAGCCCCAAATGGCATTAGCTGCCAGTCCAGACGCTGGCCCCTCAGGTCTCTGGCCGGAGCCTTGGGCTCCAGGCAACTCAAAGCCCTCGGGGGTGGCACTCTGGGACTGCTGTAGGGAAAGGATGCCAAGAGCACACGGAGGAGTTGGGGAGGGGGCATGGGGGAAACGGAGGCGAGGACAGTGAGGGATCTAGGTGGAGGCGCTGGAGAGAGCGTCTGGTGTCCCGGAATGCCTCGGAGGAGCCAGTGGGGGACAGTCGAGGACCAGGGACCTGTGGAATGTGAAAAGGAGGGAAATCTCAGAGCAAGGCAGGCTGGGAAAGGGGGCGTTGGTGGCCAATTCAAAGGGACCTAGGGGCGTTTCCTGGGCGGTGAGTTCCCTTGGCACTGCTGAGGGCCCCTGATTGATCCACTCGGGGTTGAACCCACCCCCCGCTGCGAGGGAGGGCCACAAACCAAAGCCCCCGAACTACCCGCCCACCCCAACGGGGATCTTGGCGGTCCAGGGCACAGCCGTGCCCGGGAAAAGCCCACTCGCTCCACGGGACTCCGTCCAGGGTCTCTGCTTGGATAGAGGCCAGGGGCGGCCCCCTCCATCTACCCACCCAAACCCTATTGACGTCAGTGGTGGCGGAGACGCCTCCCGTTCTCCAGAGTCCTAAGCTGCTGGGTCCCCGCCCACTCGGCCAGCAGTCTGCAGCGTGCCCGTGTGCCTCTCCCACCATGGCTTGGTTCGGCTCCTCCAGCACCTCAAGCGGTACGTTTGCCCTCGGTCCCTGTGGTCGGATCACATCTCAGGGGATTTGCGGGTGGCCTGGGCAAGGGCTCTCGGCCAATGTGTTGACCCCCCTCCCACCCGAGAACGGCTGGGACCCATCGGCCAGGCCCGGGTTTCCGAGGCGTCAGGTGTGCCCAAATTCGGAGGGCGTGGCATCGTTCGTTCATCTTGCTCCTTTGGCACACACACGGCTTCTCCGTTCTCTTTTCTGGGAAGACAGTGTTGTTTCAGGGGGTGTGCTGCGGGGGGCGGGGGCCGGGGTTGCGGGGTGGTGGGAGCGGGTGCTGTGCTGGGATGAGGCCCTTTATCCTCACATCTTCATGTGGGAATGGGAGTCGGGGAGCTCTGTGGCCTTGCTGCCTTCAGTGGCTTCCTCTGCACAGGGGCCTAGTGGCTTCTGCCTTTTGTCAGGCGTTACGGGGTTTGGGCGTCGCTTTGGTGGCCTTGGCCTTTGCCTTGGCCTGGGCCTTGGCCTTGCCCTTGGCGTTGCCGTTGCCCTTGCCTTGGTCTTGGGCTTGACCTTGCCCTGCCCTTGAACTTGAACTTGAACTTGACCTTGACCTTGAACTTGAACTTGAACTTGGGCTTGACCTTGACCTTGAACTTGAACTTGACCTTGACCTTGAACTTGAACTTCAACTTCAACTTGAACTTGACCTTGAACTTGAACTTGAACTTGACTTTGAACTTGAACTTGAACTTGATTTTGAACTTGAACTTGAACTTGACCTTGAACTTGACTTTGAACTTGAACTTAATCTTGACCTTGACATTGAACTTGAACTTGACCTTGAACTTGAACTTGAACTTGACCTTGAACTTCAACTTGAACTTGTCCTTGACCTTGAACTTCAACTTAAACTTGAACTTGACCTTGACCTTGAACTTCACTTTGAACTTGAACTTGAACTTGACCTTGACCTTGAACTTGACCCTGAACTTGACCTTGACCTTGAACTTGAAGTTGACCTTGAACTTGAACTTCAACTTGATCTTGAGCTTGAACTTGAACTTGAACTTGACCTTGAACTTGAACTTGACCTTGAACTTGAACTTGACCTTGACCTTGACCAACAACGGGAGACCTCGAGATTTGCTCAGAGCACCGGAGGTCCAGAAGCAGGGCCCTGTATCTCCCCTTCCCTTTGTGATCATTGTAAAGACATTCCTAGCTGATAGCGGGAGTGCCCCTGAAGAAGCAAGCAGTGGGAGTGTGTTTGACACGACTGTGTGCCTTCCTGGCCTCAGCTCCACAAGGGGCCTTTCCTCTCGAAGTAGGCCCCATGTCCCCTTGGGGAGGGTGTCATGCCTCTTTTCTCCTCACTGCCAAAGGGTGGAGCCAAGCTTGCTCTGTCAGAGGTACAAAACAGCAATTGATTGGATTTTCAAGCTCTTGCTAGGCTGCACCCTTTCAGGGCCCACTTTACTGAAACAGGTGCTCTGTGGCCCCTGGTTGGGTATGCAGGTTCACAAACAGGGTGAGATCCTGTCCAAGCCAAGAATTTTCCTGAAAGACCTAGGCTCACTAGAGCTCTCCTCCAGAGCAAAGGGGATAGAGGAGATGTATGGAGGAGTCTTTGCCTTTCCCTGTGAGTGTGGGGCTACTCCCTACGGCCCCAAGCTCAGGGATAACTGCCTCTAAGAAAGGAATGGCAAGAAGCGCTATTCTTGGACGTTGGGACAGGGAGTTCGCAGCATGTGGGGAAAGAAAGACTTCTTCGGGGAAGAAGAGGCAACCACCGGGGGTGTGTTTGCAAGCCTCTATTTGGAAGGAACAGGTTTGCTTATACATCTCAAGACCTCCAGATCTGCTCAGAGGACTGAAGTTCCAGAGACAGGGCCATTTATCTCCCCTTCCCTTTGAGATCCTTGCAAAGACATTCCTAGCAGATCATGGGAGTGCCCATGAAGAAGCAAGCAGCGGGAGTGTGCTTGACATCACTGGCTGCCTACCTGGGCTCAGCTCCTCAAGGGGCCTTTCTCTCCTGGTAGGCCCTATGTCCCCTTTGGGAGAGGGTGGTGACCTCTTCCCTCCACACTGCCAAAGGGTGGAGGTGGAGCAAACTCGTTCTCTCCGAGGTAAAAAAAAAAAAAACAAATTGGATGGATTTTTAAGCTCTTGCTATGCTGCACCCCTCCAGGACCCACTCGAGCAAAACAGGTGCCTGTGGCCCCTAGGTCGGGTATGCAGGTTCACACACTGGGTGGGATCCCGTCAAAGCCAAGAATTTTCCTGACAGACCTAGGCTCACTAGAGCTCTCCTCCAGAGGAAAGGGGACAGAAAAGACGTGTGTGTGGAGGTGGCTCTGCCTTTCCAGGTCCCAATCTCAGGGATAACTGCCCCTAAGAAAGGAACTGCTGCTGCTGCTGCTGCTAAGTTGCTTCAGTCGTGTTCGACTCTGTGCGACGCCATAGACGGTAGCCCACTAGGCTCCCCCGTCCCTGGGATTCTCCAGGCAAGAACAGTAAGTGGGTTGCCATTGCCTTCTCCAATGCATGAAAGTGAAAATGAAAGTGCAGTCGCTCAGTCGCGTCTGACCCTCAGCGACCCCACGGACTGCAGCCTACCAGGCTTCTCCGTCCATAGGATTTTCTGAAAGGAACTGCAAGAAGCGCTTTTCCAGGAGGCTGGGAAAGGGAGTTCGCAGGATGTGGGGAAAGAGATCCTCCTTCGAGGAAGAATAGGCGGCCACTTGTTTTGTGTTGCAAACCTCTATTTGGAAGGAACAGGTTAGCTTATACAAAGGGAGACCTCCAGATCTGCTCAGAGGACCAAAGTTGCAGAGGCAGGTCGGTGTAATTTCCCTTCACTTTGCGATCCTTGCAAAGACATTCCTTGCTGATAGATGATTCAGCAAGGGCCTTTGAGACTGTTGTTTTCTTTCCTAGGTTCAAAGATTCCTTCAGTTCCTAATATAGATATCCTAGAAATTATCTGACATCCGTGAAAATCTGATATGTCCTGGTCAAATGCTGTCAGTTATAATTCCAGTTATCATATTAAAGCATTTCAAGTCGCAGCAGTGACCAGATTACATTGTCAATTTCTATTTAATCAGGTTTTAACCATGTCCTCTATGGTTTCACACTGATGCCTTTGCAGAAATACTGCTACTTCAAGATATATGGAATATACTTTTTTTAAGCTTACCGATAATTTGTTTGTTTGTTTGTTTGTCTTCTGGTAAGCTGGTACCAGATGGAATTTAGTCTCCTCTCTACGTTAAGAGAACAAAGTTTTCTTAGAATGCAATTTTTGATAACAGACTATGGATATCTTTACCTTTCATTGATTTATAATTGTTTTCATCATCTGTTTTTTTACTTCGGTAAAGTAAATAAGCCTTATTTAAGATTTTGGTACATGTAGGATGGACTAAGCTTTCCCCACTCTTGCAAGTTCCCTTAACCCTTCAGATTCTTCTCGTGGGACAAAGATCTCACTTTCCTCCAGAGGGACAATCCAAGCTTTTTATTAGTTGATCTGCCCCTGACATCAGAGTCCATTTGAGCACGAGTTGGCCTATAATTTAGGCATGAAACTATGACTACATAAAGAAAAGGTGACTTTATGATTCAGGGATGGCCATGATATGCCTTGCACTTCAGAGAAAATGGGTTAAAATGATTTTTTTTTCTTCAAAACTGCACAGCCAGTTCTTTCAGCATATGCAATTGAAAACATCTAGTCATTAGGTCAGTTTTCATTCCAATCCCAAAGAAAGGCAATGACAAAGAATATTCAAGCTGCTGCACAATTGCACTCATCTCACACACTAGTAAAGTAATGCTCAAAATTCTCCAAGTTCACATGAACTGTGAACTTCCAAATGTTCAAGAGGGATTTAAAACATGCAGAGAAACCAGAGATCAAACTGCCAACATCCACTGGATCATTGAAAAAGCAAGAGAGTTCCAGAAAAAAAGACATCTATTTCTGCTTTATTGACTATGCCAAAGCCTTTGACTGTGTGGATCACAATAAACTGGGAAAAATTCTGAAAGAGATGGGAATACCAGACCACCTGACCTGTCTCTTAAGAAACCTGTATGCAGGTCAGGAAGAAACAGTTCGAACTGGACATGGAACAACAGACTGGTTCTAACTAGGAAAAGGAATATGTCAAGGCTCTATATTGTCACCCTGCTTATTTAACTTATATGCAAACTACATCATGAGAAACACTGGGCTGGAGGAAGCACATGCTGGAATCCAGATTGCTGGGAGAAATATCAATAATCTCAGATATGCAGATGACACCACCCTTATGGCAGAAAGTGAAGAAGAACTAAAGAGTCTCCAGATGAAAGTGAAAGAGGAGACTGAAAAAGTTAGCTTAAAGCTCAGCATTCAGAAAACTAAAATCATTGCATCCAGTCTCATCACTTCATGGCAAATAGATGGGAAAACAGAGGTCAGGAGTTCCAGAGGTCAAGTGTGATTAGCCTCGAGACACCTCAGTGGAAACGGGCCTCATCTCGCCTGCAGGGGAGAACCTCCTGGATTTTACCGAGTTGCGGCAGGTGCTCTTGACTTACGACGGGGACCTCATGGACCCACTCTGGTGACCTCAGGAAAGGCCAGTCCCCATGCGAGTTGCTAGAGGGTCTGTCGCTGTTCCTCTCCCGTCGATGCCAGGGCCTAAGACCTTCTGTGGAGTCGGGGCCGGAACCTGAGGATTCCTCTCCAGGGCTGACATGCATCTTGGGGTATTTCTGGATTCTCCCCAGGGGAGTCAGTTCTCGTGTCGAGTAGGGGCATGCACGTGCGCTTTCCTCCCTTGCTGTAGCAGCAGTGTCACGCTTCCCGTCGCGTGGATCAAGGGATCTGTGGCTTTCCCTCGAGGCTGTCCACGAGGCTTTCCCACGAGGCTTTCCCACGAGGCTTTCCCACGAGGCTTTCCCACGAGGCTTTCCCACAGGGCTGTCCCACGTGCCACCGTGGTGTGAGTCAATCCTCCTCTTGAAAGTCGAGGCAGTGCAGGGAAAACAGGTTTCCCTGGAATGGACTGAGATATCTGGGGGTCTCTGGGAATGGTGGCATGACCCTGGAAATCCTCTAGCCTTTCCTGTGGAGAGCGCCTCCGCTTGAGATGCGACGGGAACGCAGGGAATTCTATCCCGACCTCGCAGGGAAAGTATCCCTCCTCTCGAGCTAGGAGGTGGAAACGGGGCTCCTCAGGATGTGGGGGGAACTCTCGTGCTTCCTCTCGAGTGGAGACTGGTATGTCGGGGAACTTCTTGAGTTGCAGCAGGGTGTGAAGGACCTTCTGGAGTCTCTCCAGGGGAGTCAGTCCTCGTCTCGAGTGGGGGCATGCACGTGCGCTTTCCTCCCGAGCTGTAGCAGCAGTGGCGCTCTTCCCTTCGCGTGGATCAAGGGATCTGTGGCTTTCAATTGAGGCTTTCCCACGAGCCTTTCCCAGGAGGCTTTCTCACAGGGCTCTCCCACCTGCCACCGTGGTATGAGTCGATCCTCGGCTGGAAAGTCGAGGCAGTGCACGGAAAACAGGTTTCCCTGGAATGGACTGAGACATCTGGGGGACTCTGGGAATGGTGGCACGACCCTGGAGTTCCTCTCGCCTTTCCTGTGGAGAGCGCCTCCTCTTGAGATGCGACGGGAACGCGGGAATTCTTTCCCGACCACGCAGGGAAAGGATCCCTCCTCTCGAGCTAGAAGCCGGAAACGGGGCTACTCTGGATGTGGGCAGAACTCTCGTGCTTCCACTCGAGTGGAGACGGGTATGTCGGGGAACTTCTTGATTTGCAGCAAGGGTGTGGATGACTCTTTGGAAGTTCTAAAGGTTAGGTGTGATTAGCCTCGAGACGCCTCAGCGGAAATGGGCCTCATTTCGCCTAGACGGGGGAACCTCCTGGATTTTCTCGAGTTGCAGCAGGTGCTCTCGACTTATGTCGGGGACCTCAGGGACCTGCTCTGGTGGCCTCAGGAAAGGCCAGTCCCCAAGCAAGTTGCTCGGGGGCCTCTAGAGATTCCTCTCCAGTCGATGCCGGGGCCTAAGATCTTGTGTGGAGTCGGTGCCAGAAACGGAGCATTCCTCTCCAGTGCTGACATGGATCTTGGGGTACTTCTGGAGTCTCCCCAGGGGAGTCAGTCCTCGTCTGGAAGTGGGGCATGCACGTGCGCTTTCATCCCGAGCTGTAGCAGCAGTGTCCCGCTTCCCTTCCCGTGGATCAAGGGATCTGTGGCTGTCCCTCGAGGCTTTCCCACGAAACTTTCCCACGAGGCTTTCCCACGAGGTTATCCCACAGGGCTGTCCCACGTGCCACCGTGGTGTGAGTTGATCCTCGACTTGAAAGTCGAGGCAGTGCAGGGAAATCAGGTTTCCCTGGAATGGACGGAGACATCTGGTGTCTCTGGGAATGATGGCAAGACCCTGGAGTTCCTCTCGCCCTTCCTGTGGAGAGCGCCTCCTCTTGAGATGCGACGGGAACGCCGGGAATTCTTTCCCGAACACGCAGCGAAAGGATGCCTCCTCTCGAGGTAGGAGGCGGAAACGGGTCTCCTTTGGATGTGGGCGGGACTCTCATGCTTCCTCTCGAGTGGAGACGGGTATGTCGGGGAACTTCTTGTGTTGCATCAAGGGTGTAAAGGACCCTTTGGAAGTTCCAGAGGTTAGGTGTGATTTGCCTGGAGACGCCTCAGCGGAAATGGGCCTCATCTCGCTGGAGGGGAGAACCTCCTGGATTTTCTCGATTTGCGGCAGGTGCTCTCGACTTTCCACGGGGACCTCAGGGACCCGCTCTGGTGGCCTCAGGAAAGGCCAGTCCCCATGCGAGTTGCTCAAGGCCTCCCGGGATTCCGCACCCGTTGATGCCAGGGCATAAGACCTTGTGTGGAGTTAGCACCCGGAACCTGAGGATTCCTCTCCAGTGCTGACATGGATCTTGGGGTACTTCTGGAGTCTCGCCAGGGGCGTCAGTCCTCGTCTTGAGTGGGGCATGCACGTGCGCTTTCCTCCGGAGTTGTAGCGGCAGTGTCACCCTTCCCTTCGCGTGGAACAAGGGATCTGTGGCTTTCCCTCGAGGCTTTCCCTTGAGGCTTTCCCACGAGGCTTTCCCACAGGGCTGACCCACGTGCCACCGTGGTGTGAGTCGATCCTCGGTATGAAAGTCGAGGCAGTGCAGGGAAAGCAGGTTTCCCTGGAAAGGACTGAGACATCTGGGGGACTCTGGGAATGGTGGCATGACCGTGGAGTTCCTCTCGCCTTTCCTGTGGAGAGCGCCTCCTCTTGAGATGCGACGGGAACGCCGGGAATTCTTTCCCGAACACGCAGGGAAAGGGTCCCTCCTCTCGAGCTTGGAGTCGGAAACGGGGCTCCTTTGGATGCGGGCGAGATTCTCGTGCTTCCTCTCGATTGAGACGGGTATGTCGGGGAACATCTTGAGTTGCAACAAGGGTGTGAAAGACCCTTTGGAAGTTCCAGTATTAGATGTGATTAGCCTCCAGACCCCTCAGCGGAAATGGGCTTCATCTCGCCTGGAGGGGAGAACCTCCTGGATTTTCTCGAGTTGCGGCAGGTGCTCTCATCTGATATTATAATGGGGA
>NW_017212390.1:0-16668 GCF_001704415.2 Capra hircus
TAAATCATTATGGGCGGGAGGGAAAGATGGCGGAGGGAATAGGACGGCAAGACCACTTTCTCCCTCACAAATTCCTCAAAAGAACATTTCAACGCCGAGCAAACTTCACAAAACAACTTCTGTAGGCTGGCAGAGGACATCAGGCAACCAGAAAAGCAGATCATTGTCTTCAAAAACAGGTAGGAAAAAATATAAAAGACGAAAAGGAGACAAAGGAGGTGGGGGGAGGAGCTCCGTCCCGGGAAGGGAAGCCCGTCCCGGGAAGGGAATTTTAAGAAGAGAGGTTTCCAAACACCAGGAAACACTCTCCCTGCCGAGTCTGTGGCGAGCCTTGGAAACACAGAGGGCAACATAACAGGAAGGAAAAATAGATAAATAATTAAAACCATTTACAAGCCCAACAGTAACTCCCCCAGCGGAAAAGCAGCACAGACGCCTGCATCCGCCACTGGGAAGTGGGGCAGGGCAGGGACGCGCGGGGAGGCGCGGGCTGCAGAGCTTTGTAAGAATCGGGCAGGAACGCCCCACGCGCAACCAGAACGATCTAACTTGGGCTAGCAAACCAGACTGTGGGATAGCTACCACGCGAAAAGCTCGAACATAAGACACCGCCAGGACCGAGCACAGAACAAAGGACGGAACGGGAAAAGCCGGCTGCAGACCATCCCCCGCCGGGGACAGGCAGCCAGAGCGTAAGGACTGGAAAGGGGCAATTGCAGACTCGGGACTAACTGCAAGCAAGCTCCTTTGCTAAGACTTCTGGGGGTGCTGGACAGTCACAATCTGCCGGGGTGCGCCAGCGGTCCCCCAGAAAGCTGAGCAGCAGCGGCAGAAAAGGTGACAAGCCGCGGCGATCGCGCTCGCCAAACTCCTGAGCTACTCGGACCTGGGAAGGGCACAAAGCGCAGTTCCAGCCGAATCTGTGCCTCTGAGGGCTGCCTGAGCGCCGAACCTGAGCGGCTTGGACCGGGGAAGTGCACGCAGCCTAGGGCCGGCCCCAGACGGTTCCCGGCTGAGCATCCTAGAGCCGGAGCGGTTTGTGCGCCGCGAGAAAGGACAGGTCAAGCCGGGCAGAGATACTGCGTGCACACGACAGTGCTATTTGTTAGCAGCAGCCCCCTCCCACAGCGCAACTAAACTAGTGAGCCTAAAAAGCCAGCAAACAGAAGAAGTTAAACAGAGGGAACCACCTTGGAAGTGATCCCACACGGCCCATTACACCAGAAAGGGCCAGATATTTTTAAAATCATTCCTTTTTTTTTTTTTTTTTTTTTTGCTTTTTTTTCTAACTTTTTTTTAATTGTTAAGTCTTCTATTTCTCCTCTAATTTTTATTTCTATAACCTATTATTACTATATTTTTGTTTGTTTTTTTAAAAAGACTTTTTTTTTTTTTTTAAGGCAAACACCATATACAGTCTTTGGATGGTTGTTGATGGCTTTTTTTTTTTTTTTTTGATTGTTTGTTTGTTTTTTTGTTTTTTAATAATTCTTTTCTTTCTTTTTTTTTTCTTCTTCTTCCTTTTTCCTTCTGCTTCTCTCTAATATTGTATCTTTGAAAATCCAACCTCTACTCTAGATTTTTAATCTTTGCTCTTAGGTTTTTGTGGTCAATTTTGTACATTTAAAAACCCAAACTTCACTATCCCAGTTTACCTGAGAGCGAGATTACTGGCTTGACCACTCTCTCCTCCTCTGGACTCTCCTTTTTCTCCACCAGGTGGCCTCTGTCTCTTTTCTCCCCCCATCTCTCCTCTATCCAACTCTGTGAATCTCTGTGTGTTCCAGACGTGGAGAACACCTAAGGAACAGGTTACTGGCAGGATTTGTCTCTCTCCTACTCATTCCTCTCTCTGATCCTCCTGGTCACCTCTGTCTACTTTCCTCCCTCTCCTCTTCCCCGTATAACTCTGTAAATACCTCTGAGCGGTCCAGACTATAGAGCGCACATAAGGAAGTGACTACTGGCTAGCTTGCTCTCTTCTCTTTTGATCTCACCGCATCTCATTCCAGTTACCTCTAACTACCCCCTCCATCTTCTCTTCTCCTTATAACTCAGTGAACCTCTCTGAGTGTCCCTCAATGTGGAGAAACTTTTCATCTTTAACCTAGATGTTTTATCATCGTGCTGTATAGATGGAGAAGTCTAGAGGCTACTGTAAAAATAAAACTGAAAACCAGAAGCAGGAGGCTTAAATCCAAAGCCTGAAAACATTAGAGAACTCTTGAATTCAGGGAACATTAAGCAATAGGAGCCCATCTAATGCCTTCATACCTACACCGAAACCAAGTTCCACCCAAGGGCCAACAAATTCCAAAACAAGACATACCACGCAAATTCTCCAGCAACACAGGAACACTCCCCTGAGCTTCAATATACAGGCAGCTCAAAATTATCCCAAAACCTTTGATGTCTCGTAACCCATTACGGGTCACTCCATTGCACTCCAGAGAGAGAAGAACCCAGCTCCACCCACCAAAACTCCAACACAAGCCCTCCTAACCAGGAAACCTTGACAAGCCACTGATAGAACCCCACCCAAAGTGAGGAAGCTCCATAATAAAGAGAACTCCACAAATTCCCAGAATATAAAAAGGCCACCCCAAACGCAGCAATATAACCAAGATGAAGAGACAGAGGAATACTCAGCAGGTAAAGGAACAGGAGAGTTGCCCACCAAACCAAACAAAAGTGGAAGAAGTAGGGAATCTACCGGAGAAGGAATTCCGAATATTGATAGTGAAAATGATCCAAATCTTGAAATCAAATGGAATCACAGATAAATAGGCTAGAGACAAGGATTGAGAAGATGCAAGAAAGGTTTAACAAGGACCTAGAAGAAATAAAAAAGAGTCAAAATATAATGAATAATGCAATAAATGAGATCAGAAACACTCTGGAGGCAACAATTAGTAGAATAACGGAGGCAGAAGATAGGATTAGTGAAATAGAAGATAGAATGGTAGAAATAAATGAATCAGAGAGGAAACAAGAACAACGAATTAAAAGAAATGAGGACAATCTCAGAGACCTCCAGGACAATATGAAACGCTCCAACATTCGAATTATAGGAGTCCCAGAAGAAGAAGACAGAAAGAAAGATCATGAGAAAATCCTTGAGGAGATAATAGTTGAAAACTTCCCTAAAATGGGGAAGGAAATAATCACCCAAGTCCAAGAAACACAGAGAGTTCCAAATAGGATAAACCCAAGGCGAAACACCCCAAGACACATATTAATCAAATTAACAAAGATCAAACACAAAGAACAAATATTAAAAGCAGCAAGGGAAAAACAACAAATAACACACAAGGGGATTCCTATTAGGATAACAGCTGATCTTTCAATAGAAACTCTTCAGGCCAGGAGGGAATGGCAAGACATACTTAAAGTGATGAAAGACAATAACCTACAGCCCAGAATACTGTACCCAGCAAGGATCTCATTCAAATACGAAGGAGAAATCAAAAGCTTTACAGACAAGCAAAAGCTGAGAGAATTCAGCCACCACCAAACCAGCTCTCCAACAAATTCTAAAGGATATTCTCTAGACAGGAAACACGAAAAGGGTGTATAAACTCGAACCCAAAACAATAAAGTAAATGGTAACGGGATCACACTTATCAATAATTACCTTAAACGTAAATGGGTTGAACGCCCCAACCAAAAGACAGAGACTGGCCGAATGGATACAAAAACAAGACCCCTCTATATGCTGCTTACAAGAGACCCACCTCAAAACAAGGGACACATACAGACTGAAAGTGAAGGGCTGGAAAAAGATATACCACGCAAATAGAGACCAAAAGAAAGCAGGAGTGGCAATACTCATATCCGATAAAATAGACTTTAAAACAAAGGCTGTGAAAAGAGACAAAGAAGGCCACTACATAATGATCAAAGGAACAATCCAAGAAGAAGATATAACAATTATAAATATATATGCCCCCAATATAGGAGCCCCGCAATATGTAAGACAAATGCTAACAAGTATGAAAGGGGAAATCAACAATAACACAATAATAGTGGGAGACTTTAATACCCCACTCACACCTATGGACAGATCAACTAAACAGAAAATTAACAAAGAAACGCAAACTTTAAATGATACATTAGATCAGTTAGACCTAATTGATATCTATAGGACATTTCACCCCAAAACAATGAATTTCACTTTTTTTTCAAGTGCTTATGGAACCTTCTCCAGGATAGATCACATCCTGGGCCATAAATCTAAACTTGATAAATTCAAAAAAATCGAAATCATTCCAAGCATCTTTTCTGACCATAATGCATTAAGATTAGATCTCAATTACAGGAGAAAAACTATTAAAAATTCCAACATATGGAGGTTGAACAACACACTTCTGAATAACCAACAAATCACAGAAGAAATCAAAAAAGAAATCAAAATCTGCATAGAAACTAATGAAAATGAAAACACAACAACCCAAAACCTGTGGGACACTATAAAAGCAGTGCTAAGAGGAAAGTTCATAGCAATACAGGCATACCTCAAGAAACAAGAAAAAAGTCAAATAAATAACCTAACTCTGCAACTAAAGCAACTAGAAAAGGAAGAGTTGGAGAACCCCAGAGTTAGTAGAAGGAAAGAAATCTTAAAAATTAGGGCAGAAATAAATGCAAAAGAAACAAAAGAGACCATAGCAAAAATTAACAAAGCCAAAAGCTGGTTCTTTGAAAGGATAAATAAAATTGACAAACCATTAGCCAGACTCATCAAGAAGCAAAGAGAGAAAAATCAAATCAATAAAATTAGAAATGAAAATGGAGAGATCACAACAGACAACACAGAAATACAAAGGATTATAAGAGACTACTATCAGCAGTTGTATGCCAATAAAATGGACAACGTGGAAGAAATGGACAAATTCTTAGAAAAGTACAATTTTCCAAAACTGAACCAGGAAGAAATAGAAAATCTTAACAGACCCATCACAAGCACAGAAATTGAAACGGTAATCAGAAATCTTCCAGCAAACAAAAGCCCAGGTCCAGACGGCTTCACAGCTGAATTCTACCAAAAATTTCGAGAAGAGCTAACACCTATCCTCCTCAAACTCTTCCAGAAAATTGCAGAGGAAGGTAAACTTCCAAACTCATTCTATGAGGCCACCATCACCCTAATACCAAAACCTGACAAAGATGTCACAAAAAAGGAAAACTACAGGCCAATATCACTGATGAACATAGATGCAAAAATCCTCAACAAAATTCTAGCAATCAGAATCCAACAACACATTAAAAAGATCATACACCATGACCAAGTGGGCTTTATCCCAGGGATGCAAGGATTCTTCAATATCCGCAAATCAATCAATGTAATTCACCACATTAACAAATTGAAAAATAAAAACCATATGATTATCTCAATAGATGCAGAGAAGGCCTTTGACAAAATTCAACATCCATTTATGATAAAAACTCTCCAGAAAGCAGGAATAGAAGGAACATACCTCAACATAATAAAAGCAATATATGACAAACCCACAGCAAACATTATCCTCAATGGTGAAAAATTGAAAGCATTTCCCCTAAAGTCAGGAACAAGACAAGGGTGTCCTCTTTCACCGCTACTATTCAACATAGTTCTGGAAGTTTTGGCCACAGCAATCAGAGCAGAAAAAGAAATAAAAGGAATCCAAATTGGAAAAGAAGAAGTAAAACTCTCACTGTTTGCAGATGACATGATCCTCTACATGGAAAACCCTAAAGACTCCACCAGAAAATTACTAGAGCTCATCAATGAATATAGTAAAGTTGCAGGATATAAAATCAACACACAGAAATCCCTTGCATTCCTATACACGAATAATGAGAAAGTAGAAAAAGAAATTAAGGAAACAATTCCATTCACCATTGCAACGAAAAGAATAAAATACTTAGGAATATATCTACCTAAAGAAACTAAAGACCTATATATAGAAAACTATAAAACACTGATGAAAGAAATCAAAGAGGACACTAATAGATGGAGAAATATACCATGTTCATGGATCGGAAGAATCAATATAGTGAAAATGAGTATACTACCCAAAGCAATTTACAAATTTAATGCAATCCCTGTCAAGCTACCAGCCACATTTTTCACAGAACTAGAACAAATAATTTCAAGATTTGTATGGAAACACAAAAAACCTCGAATAGCCAAAGCAATCTTGAGAAAGAAGAATGGAACTGGAGGAATCAACTTGCCTGACTTCAGGCTCTACTACAAAGCCACAGTCATCAAGACAGTATGGTACTGGCACAAAGACAGACATATAGATCAATGGAACAAAATAGAAAGCCCAGAGATAAATCCACACACATATGGACACCTTATCTTTGACAAAGGAGGCAAGAATATACAATGGAGTAAAGACAATCTCTTTAACAAGTGGTGCTGGGAAAACTGGTCAACCACTTGTAAAAGAATGAAACTAGATCACTTTCTAACACCTCACACAAAAATAAACTCAAAATGGATTAAAGATCTAAATGTAAGATCAGAAACTATAAAACTCCTAGAGGAGAACATAGGCAAAACACTCTCAGACATAAATCACAGCAGGATCCTCTATGATCCACCTCCCAGAATTCTGGAAATAAAAGCAAAAATAAACAAATGGGATCTAATTAAAATTAAAAGCTTCTGTACAACAAAGGAAAATATAAGCAAGGTGAAAAGACAGCCTTCTGAATGGGAGAAAATAATAGCAAATGAAACAACTGACAAACAACTAATCTCAAAAATATACAAGCAACTTCTGCAGCTCAATTCCAGAAAAATAAACGACCCAATCAAAAAATGGGCCAAAGAACTAAATAGACATTTCTCCAAAGAAGACATACGGATGGCTAACAAACACATGAAAAGATGCTCAACATCACTCATTATTAGAGAAATGCAAATCAAAACCACAATGAGGTACCACTTCACACCAGTCAGAATGGCTGCGATCCAAAAATCTGCAAGCAATAAATGCTGGAGAGGGTGTGGAGAAAAGGAAACCCTCCTACACTGTTGGTGGGAATGCAAACTAGTACAGCCACTATGGAGAACAGTGTGGAGATTCCTTAAAAAATTGCAAATAGAACTACCTTATGACCCAGCAATCCCACTTCTGGGCATACACACGGAGGAAACCAGAATTGAAAGAGACACATGTACCCCAATGTTCATCGCAGCACTGTTTATAATAGCCAGGACATGGAAACAACCTAGATGTCCATCAGCAGATGAATGGATAAGAAAGCTGTGGTACATATACACAATGGAGTATTACTCAGCCGTTAAAAAGAATTCATTTGAATCAGTTCTGATGAGATGGATGAAACTGGAGCCAATTATACAGAGTGAAGTAAGCCAGAAAGAAAAACACCAATACAGTATACTAACACATATATATGGAATTTAGGAAGATGGCAATGACGACCCTGTATGCAAGACAGGAAAAAAGACACAGATGTGTATAACGGACTTTTGGACTCAGAGGGAGAGGGAGAGGGTGGGATGATTTGGGAGAATGGGAATTCTAACTTGTATACTGTCATGTAAGAATTGAATTGCCAGTCCATGTCTGACGTAGGGTGCAGCTTGCTTGGGGCAGGTGCATGGGGATGACCCAGAGAGATGTTGTGGGGAGGGAGGTGGGAGGGGGGTTCATGTTTGGGAACGCATGTAAGAATTAAAGATTTTAAAATTTAAAAAAAAAATAAAAAAATTTAAAAAAAAAAATAAATAAATAAATACCATTTATATGAGGGTGACTCTAGTCTTTTATGATACATTATATAAAACAGCCCTCCGTGGGGACCACTATTTGCTCCATCACTCTCTACTACATTCCCTTTCTGT
Organism: Capra hircus; assembly: GCF_001704415.2. Classification (NCBI taxonomy): domain Eukaryota; kingdom Metazoa; phylum Chordata; class Mammalia; order Artiodactyla; family Bovidae; genus Capra; species Capra hircus. The sequence continues at coordinate 7,862 of NW_017212390.1, forward strand.
ATTTTCTTCAATGTTCTCATTATTACATAATATGGTTCTAGTATATATATATTATATAATATAATTTTATGCTACAGTATAACATAGTATGTGTGTGTGCGAAGTCGCTTTAGTTGTGTCTGATTCTGTGTGATCCTATGGACTGTAGCTCGACAGGCTCTTCTATCCATGGGACTCTCCAGGCAGGAATAATAGAATGGATTGCCATGCCCTCCTCCCGGGGATCTTCCCAACCCAGGGATCAAATCCTTGTCTCTTACCTCCTGCATTGGCAGGCATTTCATTACCACTAGCGCCACCTGGGAAGCCCCATAACTTAGTATAAATGCTATGTCTCTTCGGTTGTGGCCATCTCTGTGAGACCCTATGGACTGTAGTCTGCCAGGTCCTCTGTCCTCCGTGGGATTTCCCAGGCAAGAATAGTGGGAAGATATAACATAATATAGTACACATTATATTGGAGAAGGGAATGGCAGCCCACTCTGGTATTCTTGTAATATCCTAGAAAATCCCATGGACAGAGGAGCCTGGTGGGCTACAGTCCATTGGGTCACAAAGAGTTGAACACAACTGAGTGACTAACATACAGGCAATATATAAGCTCTTCATTTGAATGGTCTTTGTCCATGCTGCTAAGATGGTAAAGATAACCCTGTATGCGAGACACTAAAAAAGACACAGATGTATAGAACAGTCTTGTGGACTCTGTGTGAAAGGGCAAGGGTAGGATGATTTGGGAGAATGGCATTGAAACATATATAATATCATGTGTGAAACAAATTGCCAGTCCAGGTTCGATGCATGATACAGGATGTTGGGGCTGTGCACTGGGATGACCCAGAAGGATGGTATGGGGAGGGAGGAGGAGGGGAGGTTCAGGATGGGAAAAACGTGTACACCCGTGGCGGATTCATGTTGATGTATAGACTCACGTCCATCGAGTCAGTGATGCCATCCAACCATCTCATCCTTGGTCATCCCCTTCTCCTCCTGCCCCCAATCCCTCCCAGCATCAGAGTCTTTTCCAATGAGTCAACTCTTCGCATGAGGTGGCCAAAGCACTGGAGTTTCAGCTTTAGCATCATTCCTTCCAAAGAAATCCCAGGGCTGATCTCCTTCAGAATGGGACTGGTTGGATCTCCTTGCAGTCCAAGGGACTCTCAAGAGTCTTCTCCAACACCACAGTTCAAAAGTATCAATTCTTCGGCACTCAGCCTTCTTCACAGTCCAACTCTCACATCCATACCTGACCACAGGAAAAACCATAGCCTTGACTAGACGGACCTTAGTCGGCAAAGTAATGTCTCTGCTTTTGAATATACTATCTAGGTTGGTCATAACTTTTCTTCCAAGGAGTAAGCATCTTTTAATTTCATGGCTGCAGTCACCATCTACAGTGATTTGGGAGCCGCCAAAAATAAAGTCTGACACTGTTTCCACTGTTTCCCCATCTATTTCCCATTAGCCTCCAATTAAAATAAATAAATTTATATTAAAATAAATAAATAGAGAAAAAAAAGTTTAAACTCTGGTACCCAGTAGAGTATTTTGTCACCAGGCTTCATGAATATTTTTTAATGAATAAGTACCTCTGAGAATATGAAATCAGCTTTTAAAATGTTTTCATCTATTCTTTAAGGTATTTCTGTCTCCTCTGTGTTCCCCTTTTTCTAAAGATTATTTACAGGTAAACAGAGGCTTTTTATCTAGTACCTGGATATCCAGGTACTTTCATACTTTTATCATGTACTAGATATACTATTGGAAGGAATGACGCTAAAGCTGAAACTCCAGTACTTTGGCCACCTCATGCGAAGAGTTGACTCATTGGAAAAGACTCTGATGCTGGGAGGGATTGGGGGCAGGAGGAGAAGGGGACGACCGAGGATGAGATGGCTGGATGGCATCACTGACTCGATGGACGTGGGTCTGAGTGAACTCCGGGAGTTGGTGATGGACAGGGAGGCCTGGCGTGCTGTGATTCATGGGGTCACAAAGAGTCAGACACAACTGAGCGACTGAACTGAACTGAGATATACTATTATCTAGTATCTAGTACATGATGGTTCATACAATAAGAAGAATCTAAGGCATAGATGGAGAACAATGAGTATGGGAGGAGCTTACTGTCTAGAAGGCTTCACTGTCGGGTGATTAAGCAATTTCTAGCTATTTTGTTCAGGATCCTAAATGTCAGTATCAGTGTTCTTTTCTGTTAGGCTAGTCCATTAACCCACAAAACAAGCTTTCTTTTTTCCCCCCTTTGTTGTTGTTACTTGGAGATATGAACAGGATTGCTATTTAGCATGTATCAGCAATTTTTTAAACAATGACATACATACCAGAAACCCTAGACTCCCTATTTCACCAAGACCTAGCAATAGCAGGTATGGCTGGGGTCCACTAAATCCTGAGTCCCTTGGAAAGCAAGGAGATCAAACTGGTCAATCTTAAAGGAAATCAACCCTGAATATTCATTAGAAAGACTGAGACTGAAGCTGAAACTCCAGTACTTTGGCCATCTGATGCAGAGAGCTGACTAACTGAAAAAGACTCTCATGCGGGTAAGACTGAAGGCAAGAGGAGAAGGGGAAAACAGAGAAATGAGATGGTTGGATGGCATCACTGACTCAATGGACCTGAATCTGAGCAAACTCTAGGAGATGGTGAAGGACAGGGAAGCCTGGTGTACTGCAGTCCATGGGGTCACAAAGAGTCAGACACAACTGAGCGACTCAACAACAACAGCTAAATACACCAGGACCCTACTGCCAACGTCAATGACTGTGAGGTACTTGCTGATTACTAAATATTTTTCATATGTAGAAATTACCTATCCGACATCTAAGAGCCAGATCATGGTAGGAAATAGATGTTCCCAGTCTCTGTGCCCACTTTCCCTTAATGCCTCTATTTCAATGTCAGCTCCTTATTCTTGTCATTTGTTGTACCTGGTGTCCCTTAGCACTGATACACAGAGTTTGTGTCTTTCATCATTACCAGAAGGTAAACCTTCAGGCTTCTTCCAAGGAAGGATAAGGATGTTTGGAGTTGTAAATGTTGTTTGTAAAGACTTGCAACCAATCTTCTTTTGTTAACCCAAATTTGCCCATCTGTCTTCAAAGAGTCCTATTACGTCCCTTTCTTGAACTTTATCTTAGAGTTCTACAAAGCAAAGAGATCAGCTTCCTGCTTATTTACTCACCCCTGATGATTCACTTTTCAGCTTTTTCCGCCTTTCAGAGTCAAAGACTCATCCATGTGCCTTCTAGGTTCCCCAGTTTCATCTGTGATTAGCTCCTTTCCAATTCTGTCTTTAAAATTATACTTTGTTTTCCTTTTCTCTCTTCTTTAGGTTGGGTCAGGAAACAGCAGAGATAGTTGAGTGTGTTCAGTTCACTAACAGTGTTTGATCAATGACTTTCACCAGCTAGATTTGAACTCAGTCATTTGTTGGTTATAGATACGGGGTATTGGGAAATACTACATCAGTCAGTCAGGTCAGTCACTAGGTCATGTTCAACTCTTTCTGACCCCATGAACCGCAGCACGCCAGGTCTCCCTGTCCATCACCAACTCCCAGAGCCTACCCAAACCCATGTCCATTGAGTCAGTGATGCCATCCAACCATCTCATCCTCTGTCGTCCCCTTCTCCTCCTGTCCTCAACCTTTCCCAGCATCGGGCTCTTTTCCAATGAGTCAGCTCTTTGCATCAGGCGGCCAAAGTATTGGAGTTTCAGCTTCAACATCAGTCCTTCCAGTGAACAGCCAGGACTGATCTCCCAGGATTGATGCAGTGGTTGAATCTCCTTGCAGTCAAAGGGACTCTCAAGAGTCTTCTCCAACACCATAGTTCAAAAGCATCCAATTCTTTGGTGCTCAGCTTTCTTTATAGTCCAACTCTCACATCCATACATGACCACTGGAAAAACTATAGCATTGACTAGATGGACCCTTGTTGACAGAGTAATGTCTGCTTTTTAGTATGCTTTCTAGGTTGGTCATAACTTTCCTTCCAAGGAGTAAGCATCTTTTAATTTCATGGCTGCAATCACCATCTGCAGTGATTTTGGAGCCCCCAAAATAAAGTCTGACACTGTTTCCACTGTTTCCCCATCTATTTTCTGTGAAGTGATGGGACTGGATGCCATAATCTTAGTTTTCTCAATGTTGAGCTTTAAGCCAACTTTTTTACTCTCCTCTTTCACTTTCATCAAGAGGCTCTTTAATACTTCTTCACTTTCTGCCTTGAGGGTGTTGTCATCTGTATATCTGAGGTTATTGATATTTCTCCCAGCAGTCTTGATCCCAGCTTGTGCTTCATCCAGCCCAGTGTTTCTCATGAAGTACTCTGCATATAAGTTAAATAAGCAGGGTGACAATATACAACCTTGACATACTCCTTTTCCTATTTGGAACCAGTCTGTTGTTCCATGTCCAGTTCTAACTGTTGCTTACTGATCTGCATATTGGTTTCTCAAGAGGCAGGTCAGGTGGTCTGGTATTCCCATCTCTTTCAGAATTTTCCACAGTTTCTTGTGATCCACACAGTCAAAGGCTTTGGCATAGTCAATAAAGCAGAAATAGATGTTTTTCTGGAATTCTCTTGCTTTTTCAGTGATCCAGCGGATGTTGGCAATTTGATCTCTGGTTCCTCTGCCTTTTCTAAACCAGCTTGAATATCTGGAAGTTCATGGTTCACGTATTGCTGAAGCCTGGCTTGGAGAATTTTGAGCATTATTTTGCTTGTGTGTGAGATGAGTGCAATTGTGCGGTAGAGCATTCTTTGGCATTGCCTTTCTTTGGGATTGGAATGAAAATGGACCTTTTCCAGTCCAGTGCCACTGCTGAGTTTTCCAAATTTGCTGGCATATTGAGTGCAGCACTTTCACAACACCATCTTCCAGGATTTGAAATAGCTCAACTGGAATTCCATCACCTCCACTAGCTTTGTTTGTTTGATGCTTCCTAAGGCCCACTTGACTTCACATTCCAGGATGTCTGGTTTTAGGTGACTGTGAGTGATCACACCATCATTATTATCTGGGTCGTGAAAATTGTTTTTGTACAGTTCTTCTGTGTATTCTTGCCACCTCTTCTTAATATCTTCTGCTTCTGTTAGGTCCATACCATTTCTGTCCTTTATTACATGGACAATATTGAAACATGATGACTATCTCTCAGGTGAAAAAAAATTACATGTACACCTACATACATAGTTATATTTTTACTCCACACACACACACACAAAGGATTTCTATATTAAAATATTGGTCATTTTAGACAAAGAAGCAGGCCCTCTTTTAGGGGTTTAATCATTAGTTTGATTCTAAATAGATTCCATGCGACTTAGCAAAGAGTGGCATATTGAATGACTCTTTAGGAAGTTAAGAGCATAGAATATCTGCTATTCTAAGACTCTGGATTTTTTATTGAATTTGTTTCTATCTGTGCTATTTATTGCAAAACAGCTGCAATTCAAAAACAAAGAGATATCTACATAATAGACATTTATTAAGTATTTGGTATCTCATCAGTTTCATCTGTTTGCTTACTTTTTAACTTATTTTTAGCAATCATGGATTTTTTTTGTGACTGATTGAGCTAAATAGAAATGACCCAGAAACAAAAATAAATATTTTGGGGTTGGGAATTTGACTTACCTAGTTTTAGGAGGATGCTGACCAGAAAGTGCTTTTAAACAGATTTTAAGAATGGCATAAGAATAATTTTGAATATCAGAAACTTCTTAAAAGAATTTTTGAAAAATTTAAACAAGCAAGTAATAGTCTTTAAAACACAAGCCTATGTTGCAATTTGAAGATGATGTCATTTGAAATTTTTCGAAGTGACATGGACAAAAAGTGTTACATTTTTGGCTAGCCACTGTCCTTCAACACTTCTAGTAACCATGATGGGGGCAGTTTTGTACTTTATGAAATTTGAAGGGAAATAGAGCCAGTCTTCTACTTTATAAGCCAACAAGACCATATAGTGATTTCCCCAGCCTCCTTTACAACTAAAATATGAACACCTAATCTAGGCTGGCTAATTATGCCCACCCATGTGGGAATCTAAATCAGGAGTCAGTGTTGCAATAAGAAGGACCTGAAGCAAATCCATCTCATTGGCATCAAGGGCAGGGCTGGCCAGGGGCTGCACCAGGAGCCGGTGACCATAGTAAAGATGAGTTCTAGTGTCATCTGTGGCCATAAGAGCAACAGATTCCTCACCAAACTGGTTTTAATTTTATTCTGACTCTGTTTCTCCAGCCTTCCCAAGAGCTCCCTAATATATATATTTTTATGAATTACTTTTCTGTTGAAATCAGACAAATTCAGTTTCTCTTAATTAAAACTGAAAACACTAATACTAAAACCCTGCCTATGTTCAAATAACAAGTCTTTAAGTCACAAATATGTTATTATTGGGGAAGATTTGAGGTCATCAAAATGAATTGGAGTGAGCTATACTAGAAGCTGAGTTTAGGGAGTGTTGGACATGTGGGCATATAGTCCTTTCCTCTTTGCTCTTTAATGTAAAACCCTCTACTTCTTATGATGTTCACATTCCCTTTGTTTTAGAATATATCACTGCCTCCATGGCTGGGAAAGATTGAAGGCAGGAGGAGAAACGGTTGGCAGAGGAAGAGATGGTTGGATGGCACCACCAACTCAATAGATGAATTTGAGCAAGCTCCAGGAGACGGTGGACAGAGAAGCCTGGTGTCCAGCGGTCTATGGGGTCGCAAAGAGTCAGACACGACTAAGTGACTGAACAACAACTGCCTTCATTTAGCGGGAATATTTAAAAATACCCTAGCAATTTTGTGATCCTGAAGCTCACTGGACACTAGTGAAGCAATATATCTTTGGCTCCTATGTGGAGAAAGCAGGCAGATTCATCCACAGTGTGATGCCAAATGTCCACAGAATGACTCACAATCAAAATGAGATTCCCAAAATAGCCATCTTCAAACCAGCTGTCCATTAAGGTTACAGCTGCAGGCTTACGCTTTCACCTTGCCTGTGTCCTCAGCTGTCTATCATGAGCCATGCACTGTCATAGTGGAGAAAGTGGGATAAATGGAAAAAGCCTATGAAGGATGTTACAATATGGACAGTGGCCTCTATAAATCTCTGTGAAAGTTTTCTCTTTAGAGCTGTGCTTGAGATGCTGAACTGCTTGTTCCATGATGTTCAGTGGGCACTATGAGGTCAATAAAATTTTCTAAGATTATACAAGCTAGTCAAAACACTGGTACCAGAGAGTTATCAGCTACTAAATGAGGTTCTGGAGCTCAGGAAGAAAAGAGAAGAGCCTTGGCTGCCAATGATGCTAAAAATCAGTAGAGTGATATAAAAACATAAAGAAAACACTTGGCAACTGTATGTTGTTGACATGACTAAAAAAATACTTAGAGTTAGTGTTATTAAATATGGTTCACCACCATCAATTTACTGTCCAATCCTCCATGTAATGGGAAAATGTTGAGCGTCCTGGCTAAGCCACACAGGCTTTGGAGCCAGGTTTCTGTCGCAGTCCTGGCATGCCTCCTACTAGCTGTCTGGCCTTGAATAAGTCACTGAATCTCTCTGAACCAGAGCTTTCTTATCTGCAAACATTGTTTTTAAAAATAATCAATTCACAGTATTTTGAAGATTAATGAAAGAATACTTATAGTCACTGTACACACGCCATACTCACAAGTAATGCTAAATTTATAGCAGTCACTATTAATGGACAGGCTCAAGCATGGGTCTGGTTCTGTAGCACCTTCTACAGGGGGTGGTCCCTGGCTCTCTCTATGAGTCAGCTATGGTTTTTTTGGGTTTGCTTTGACCTTTGACTTCCCTTTACTATTTGGCTCAATTTTCCATTGCTGGTACATGTGCTCCCTTCATTCTTAAATGTGTCCAGTTCTGGATGGTCAGTTCCATTCCCATGGCCTACTACAACTTACATTGTAACAGTCTGCATTCTTGGAACAACAAATTAAAATGTGACGCACTGCCACTCTGCCTTAGTGGGAACTGTTGATCTAGTTCAGTTCAGTTCAGTTAAGTCACTCAGTCATGTCGACTCTTTGTGAACCATGAATCGCAGCACACCAATCGCAGCACACCAGGCTTGCCTGTCCATCACCAACTCCCGGAGTTTACCCAAACCCGTGTCCATCGAGTCGGTGATGCATCCAGCTATCCCATCCTCTGTCGTACCCTTCTCCTCCTGCCCCTAATCCCTCCCAGCATCAGGGTCTTTTCCAGTGAGTCAACTCTTCACGTGAGGTGGCCAAAGTATTGGAGTTTCAGCTTCAGCATCCGTCCTTCCAATGAACACCCAGGACTGATCTTTAGGATGGGACTGGTTGGATCTCCTTGCAGTCCAAGGACTCTAAAGAGTCTTCTCCAACACCACAGTTCAAAACCATCAATTCTTCACCACTCAGCTTTCTTCACATCCAACTCTCACATCCATACATGACCACTGGAAAAACCATAGCCTTGACTAGATGGACCTTTGTTGGCAAAGTAATGTCTCTGCTTTTTAATATGCTATCTAGGTTGGTCATAACTTTCCTTCCAAGGAGTAAGCATCTTTTAATTTCGTGGCTGCAATCACCATCTGCAGTGATTTTGGAGCCCCCAAAAATAAAGTCTGACACTGTTTCCACTGCTTCCATTTATTTCCATTAAGTGATCTGTTTAGTTTTCAGCAGCCAGGGCATCTAAGCCAGAGAATCAGTAGAAGGCCAACCGGGATAGACTTCAGATACTTACTTTCTCTCTACCCACATGGAAGGCTA
>NW_017212391.1:0-16666 GCF_001704415.2 Capra hircus
TGTGTGCAGGGCCTCAGGGGCCATTTCGGCTGAGAAATGCCCTCTAAGCCAGACCTTTCCAGCCTTGTATGACTCAGCACGAGGAGACTGGAAAAGCTATCTTCCTTGAGGAAGGAAAGGCAGGCCCCAGAGAGTGTGTTTTCACACCTGTATCTTGCAGCAAGTGTTTTGGCGTCTCAGACGTCAGACCTCCAGGCCCTGCTCCAATGGCCTCAGTTCCAGAGTCAGGGCCGTGTGTCTCCCTGCATTTTCTGAGCCTTGGAACACATTCCTAGGTCAGAACAGTCCTGCCCATGGGGAAGGAGGCTGCGGGAGTGTGTCTGAGGGGTCGGGTGCCATGCTGGGGTCCAATAGACCCGTACTCCAATAGACCCCAGGACAACAGCGGTGGGGCTCCCCCTGGCTTCCGAAATGCCAAAGCGAGAAGCAAAAGCTAGCTGTATCAGAAGGAAGAAAAGAGCAATCGATGGATCTTCAGGCTGTTGCTGGTCCGCACCACTTCAGGGTCCCCCCGAGAGGAACAGGCACCCTGTGGCCCCTAGGTCCGATATGCAGGTTAACACACAGGGTGTGTCCCCATAGGAGCCAAGAATTTTCCTGACAGACCTAGGCTCACTAGAGCTCTCCCACAGGGCAAAAGGGTAGAACAGACTGTGGATGTGACTCTGCCTTTCCCAGCGAGCATGGGCCCTCCTACGGCCCCGGGCTCCAGGGATAATTGTCCCTGAAAAATGACCTCCAAGAAGCGCTTTTCCAGCAGGCTGGGATGCAGAGTTCACAGGATGCGGGAAGTGATCGTCCTTCAGGGAAGAAGAGGCAGCCACCCCAGTGTGTGTTTGCAAGCCTGTATTTGGAAGAAACTGGTTAGCTCCTTCAAGGGAGACCTCCAGGTCTGCTCAGAGGACCGAAATTCCAGAGGCAGCACCCATGCATCTCCCTGTCCTTTCTGAGCCTTGGAAAGACATTCCTAGCTTATAGCGTATTATGCTCATAGAAGAAGCAGGGATGCAGGAATGTGTCAGACATGACTGGGTGCCTTCCTGGGTTCAGCTCCGTGAGGGCCTTTCCACTCAAAGTAGGTCCCATGCCTCCTTGGGGAGGAAGTGGGGCCCGCTTGCCTCCAAATTGCCAAAGGCTGGAACAAAGCTAGTTCTATCAGAGGTAAGAAAAGAGCAATTGGATGGATGTGGAAGCTGTTGCTGGGCACTGCTTCAGGCCCTCCACCCCTCCGCCCCCGAGAGAAACAGGCGCCCTGTGGCCCCTAGGTCCTGGATGCAGTTTCACACATCGAATGTGTCCCCATAGGAGCCAAGAATTTTCCTGACAGACCTAGGCTCACTAGAGCTCTCCTACAGAGCAAAGGGGATGGGACAGATGTGTGGCTGTGGCTCTGCCTTTTCCCTGGGAGTGTGGAGCCGCTCCCTATGGCCCGGGCTCCAGGGGAAATTGCCCCTGAAGAATGACCTCCAAGAAGCGCTTTTCCAACTGGCTGAGACGTGGAGTTCTCAGGATGCAGGGAAAGCGAGTGTCCTTCGGGGAAGCAAAGGCAGTCACCTGTGTTATCATTACTTACTAGAATAGTAGGTACCTTCTCCGGTTGGGCAGAGGCCTTCCCTACCTGATCTGAAAAAGAAAACGAAGTAGCTCGCTGATTTGAGAAATAATTCCCAGACTTGGGTTTCCAACCAGTATAGAATCCGACAATGGCCCTGTCTTTGCAGCCGCGTTAATTAACAGGTATGTGAAGCTCTAAATATCAGTGGAAATTACATACAGCATATAGGCCCCAGTGTTCTCGAATGGTGGAAAGAAACAACCAAACTCTTGAAGAGACACTTTCAAAATGGATCATAGAGACTGACTGTACATGGATGGGCTTGCTTCCGGCAGACTTACTCATATTACGGGTACTGCACGTTCCATAAGTTGTTGTCCTTATGAAATTTTCTATGGGAGACCCCCTCCCACAGTGAGGCAGGTGTTAGCAGATTTGCCACAAGTAAGGGGGTGGGATTTCACAGCAGATGGAACAATTATGTAGGAATAAATCAGGTAACTAAGTTTGTATATAAAAAGAATATCATTCCCCTTGAGGAACAGATTCATGAATTTGTGCTCAGTGATGAGGTTGGCTCAATGACTGGAAACACAATTCCTTGGCCTGACATCGGAAAGGTCCTTATACTGTTGTTTTAGCCACAATTCTGAAAGAGATGGGAATGCAGACCACCTAACCTGCCTCTTGAGAAATCTGGATGAAGTCAGGAAGCAACAGTTAGAGTAGGACATGGAAACAACAGACTGGTTCCAAAAGGAAAAGGAGTATGCAAAGGCTGTATATTGTCACCCTGTTTATTTAACTTATATGCAGAGTACATCATGAAAAATGCTGGGATGGAAGATACATGAGCTGGAATCAAGATTGCCGGTAGAAATATCAATAAACTTAGATATGCAGATGACACCACCATTATGGCTGAATGTGAAGAGGAATGGGTATGTCGGGGAACTTCTGAGTGCAGCAAGGGTGTGAAGGACCCTTTGGAAGTTCCAGAGGTTAGGTGTGGTTAGTCTCGAGATGCCTCAGCGGAAATGGGCCTCATGTCGCCTGGAATGGAGAGGCTCCTGGATATTCCCGAGTTTCAGCAGGTGCTCTCGAGTTACGACGGGGACTTCAGGGACCCGCTCTGGCGGCCGCAGGAAACGCAGTCATCATGCGTGTTGCTAGGGGCTCTCGTGATTCCTCTCCCATCGAAGCCGGGGCCTAAGACTTTGTGTGGAGTCGGGGCCGGAAGCTGAGGATTCCTCTCCAGTGCTGACATGGATTTTGTGTACTTCTCGGGTCTCCACAAGGGAGTCAGGCCTCGTCTCGAGTGGGGGCATGAGCGTGCCCTTTCCTCCCATGCTGTAGCAGCAGTGTTACGCTTCCCATGCCTGGACCAAGGGATCTGTGCTTTCCTCGAGTCTTTCCCACTAGGCTTTCCCACAGGGCTGTCCCACGTGTGACGGTGGTGTGAGTCAATCCTCGGCATGAAGGCCAAGGCAGTGCAGGGAAAACAGGTTCCTGTGGAATGGACTGAGACATCTGGGTGAGTCTCGGAATGGTGGCACGACCCTGCAGTTCCTCTCCCCTTTCCTTTGGAGAGCGCCTCCTCTTGAGATGCGATGGGAATGCCGGGAAATTCTTTCCCGACCATTCAGGGAAAGGATCGCTCATCTCGAGCTACGAGCCGGAAACGGAGCTCCTCTGGATGTGGCCGGGACACTCGAGCTTCCTCTTGAGTGGAGACGGGTATGTCAGGGAACTTCTTGAGTTGCAGCATGACTGTGAAAGACTCTTTGGAAGTTCCAGAGGTCACGTGTGATTAGCCTCGAGACACCTCAGGGGAAACGGGCCTCATCTAGCCTGGAGGGGAGAACCGCCTGGATTTTAACGAGTTGCGGCAGGTGCTCTCGACTTACGACGGGGTCCTCAGGGACCCGCTCTGGTGACCTCAGGAAAGGCCAGTCCCCATGCGAGTTGCTAGAGGGCCTGTCGCTATTCCACTCCCACGATGCCAGGGCCTAAGACCTTGTGTGGAGTCGGGGCCGGAATCTGAGGATTCCTCTCCAAGGCTGACATGCATGTTGGGGTACTTCTGGAGTCTCCCAAGGGGAGTCAGTCCTCGTCTCGAGTGGGGGCATGCACGTGCGCTTTCCTCTCGAGCTTTAGCAGCAGTGTCACGCTTCCCTTCGCATGGATCAAGGAATCTGTGCTTTCTCTCGAGGCTTTCCCACGAGGCTTTCCCACAGGGCCCTCCACGTGCCACCGTGGTGTGAGTCGATCCTCGCGTGAAAGTCGAAGCAGTGGCAGGGAAAACAGGATCCTCTGGAATGGACTGAGATATCTGGGGGACTCTTGGAATGGTGGCACGACCATGAGTTCTTCTCGCCTTTCCTGTGCAGTGCTCCTCCTCTTGAGAAGCTTCGGAAACGTCGGGAATTCTATCCCGAGGAAGCAGGGAAGGATCCCTCATCTTTAGCTTGGAGGCGGAAACGGAGCTCCTCTGGATGTGGCCGGGACCCTCATGCTTCCTCTGGAGTGGAGACGGGTGTGTCGGGGAACTTCTTGAGTTGCAGCAAAGGTGTGAAGGAACCTTTGGAAGTTCCAGAGGTTAGGTGTGATTAGCCTCGAGACGCCTCAGCGGAAATGGGCCTCATCTCGCCTGGAGGGGAGAACCTCCTGCATTTTCTCGAGTGCAGCAGGTGCTCTAGAATTACGACGGGGACCTCAGGGACCCGCTCTGGTGGCCTCAGGAAAGGCCAGTCAAGATCCCAAGACAGCATTGGAGAGGGAGAGACATCACGAGAGGCTCCGAGAAAACTCGCATGGGGACTGGCCTTTCCTGAGGCCACCAAAGCGGATCCCTGAGGTCCCCGTCGTAAGTCGAGAGCACCTGCCACAACTGGAGAAAATCCAGGAGGTGCTCCCTCCAGGCGAGATGAGGCCCATTTCCGCTGAGGCGTCTCAAGGCTAATCACACCAGAACTCTGGATCTACCAATGGGTCTTTCACACCCATGCTGCACTCAAGAAGTGCCCCGACATACCCGTCTCCACTCGAGAGGAAGCACGAGAGTCCCGCCCACATCCAGAGGAGCCCCGTTTCTAACTCTTAGCTCCAGAGGAGGGATCCTTTCCCTGCGTGTTCGGGAAAGAATTCCCGGCGTTTCCTGTCGCATCTCAAGAAGAGGCCCTCTCCACAGGAAAGCGAGAGGAACTCCAGGGTCATGCCACCATTCTCAGAGTCCCCCAGATGTCTCACTCCATTCCAGGGAAAACATTTTTCCCTGCACTGCCTCGATTTTCAAGCCGAGGATCGACTCACACCACGGTGGCACGTGGGAGACAAATGTGGGAAAACCTCGTGGGAAAGCCCTATGGGAAAGCCTCGTGGGAAAGCCTCGTGGGAAAGCCTCGTGGGAAAGCCACAGATCCCTGATCCACGCGAATGTAAGCGTGGCACTGCTTCTACAGCTCGGGAGGAAAGCTTACGTGCATGCCCCCATTCGAGACGAGGACTGACTCCCCTGGGAGACTCCAGAAGTACCCCAAGATCCATGTCAGCACTGGAGAGGAATCCTCAGGTGACAGCATCGACTCCACACAAGGTCTTAGGCCCGGCATCGACGGGAGAGGAATCCCGAGAGGCCCCCGAGCAACTCGCATGGGGACTGGCCTTTCCTGAGGCTACCAGAGCGGGTCCCTGAGGTCCTCGTCGTAAGTCGAGAGCACCTGCCGCAACTCGAAAAATCCAGGAGGTTCTCCCCTCCAGGCGAGATGAGGCCCATTTCCGCTGAGGGGGCTCGAGGCTAATCACACCTAACCTCTGGAACATCCGAAGGGTCCTTCACACCCTTGCTGCAACTCAAGAAGTTCCCCGACATACCCGTCTCCACTCGAGAGGAAGCACGAGGGTCCCGCCCACATCCAGAGAAGCCCCGTTTCCGCCTAATAGCTCGAGAGGAGGGATCCTTTCCCTGCGTGGTCGGGAAAGAATTCCCGGCGTTCCCATCGCATCTCAAGAGGAGGCGTTCTACACAGGAAAGGCGACAGGAACTCCCAGGGTCGTGCCACCATTATCAGAATCCCCCAGATGTATCAGTCCATTCCTGGGAAACCTGTTTTCCCTGCACTGCCTCGATTTTCAAGCTGAGATCGACTCACACCACGGTGGCACGTGGGACAGCCCTGTGGGAAAGCCTCGTGGGAAAGCCTCGAGGGAAAGCCACAGATCCCTTGATCCACACGAAGGGACCGTGACACTGCTGCTACAGCTCGGGAGGAAAGCGCACGTGCATGCCCCCACTCGAGACGAGGACTGACTCCCCTGGGGAGACTCCAGAAGTACCACAAGATCCATGTCAGCACTGGAGAGGAATCTTCAGGTTCCAGCCCCGACTTCACACAAGGTCTTAGGCCCCGGCATCGACAGGAGAGGAATCCTGAGAGGCCCCTAGAAACTTGAATGGGGACTGGCCTTTCCTGAGGCCACCAGAGCTGGCCCCTGAGGTCCCTGTCGTAAGTCGAGAGCACCTGCCGCAACTCGAGAAAATCCAGGAGGTTCTCCCCTCCAGGCTAGATGAGGCCCATTTCCACTGAGGTGTCTCGAGGCTAATCACACCTAACCTCTGGAACTTCCAAAAGGTACTTTACACCCTTGCTGCAACTCAAGAAGTTCCCCGACATACCCGTCTCCACTCGAGAATAAGCAAGATGGTCCCCCCCCACATCCACAGGAGGCACGTTTCCGCCTCGTCGCTCGAGATGAGGGATCCTTTCCTTCCGGGGGCCAGCGTGAGGAATTCCGCCTATGGCAAAGGTCATGAGGAAGGAGGCTTGGCATGCGCAAAGGCGTGATCAAGCCTCAGGTAACCCCCTGTTCCCCGAGCATCGAACCCCAAAACCAGAGTCTGTTTTATGCTCTCACCTACACTTCTGACTTTATGGGGGCTCTCCCCCATAACTGTTTCTCTCGGAGAAGAAGTAAACGTGCAGCTTCAAGGCAATAAATATTCTTGGGCATGACAAGTGTGTTTCAGCTTGCCGACTCCTCTGAAGGTTATCTAGCCCACCTTTATAGGTTTGTCCGGCCACATGTGATTGTTTACAGCCTCCCAACCTGAGAGGCATGAGATGTTTTAGACTTACTAAAGGCAAATTATTTTGGGGAGTTAGAAATTATTAGTATAGTTGGTTAGGAATTATATTGGTGAAGGGTTCTTCATTTGTTGTGTCAATAATTGCTGCTAATTCCCTGCTCTGGGTGGGACAAGGATATTTTAGGTCAAACCTCTCTGCTGACAGACCAGCTTGTGTGACAGGATTATCCATACTGCTGCCACTAGGCACAAGATTGTTTACTACCTCTCAACTGTAAACAGCACAGAGAGTTTTGGAGTATTTTGAGAGTCTTAATTAGCATAGGACTTTTCTTCTTGTTGAGTCAATGATTGCCACCAGGCCTCCATATCCTTAGGCACTTGGGAATATATTAATCAATGTATTTGGAATATAGCAAAGGAAATATAGCAGTTTTTGATGTTAGCAATACTAGACTTTTTGAGTTAATGGATTTTCACTTTTGTAATAGATCACTGTACTTTGTTATATATCACTGTGTCCTTTCTATGTAAGAATGTAACTTTATCATATCTTAAGACTAAATAGATCTTAAGGGGAGAATTGATGAAAGGATTTTCATTTGTTAGGCTGATGTTTGCTGATAAATCTCCATGTTCCCTACCTTATAATGAATATAACTAGTATATAGGAGAAATAAGTATTAACCTTTAAGCATATAGGAGAAATAAGAATTCACCTTTAAGGCTAATCATGTTAACCTTGGGTTAAATAAATTCCTTTCTTGATTGTAACTCACTACACCCTCACCCTATAGGAATGTAACTTTATTTGGAGGGTGGTGCCTGGTTTAAGAAAAAACACCCTTGGAAGAAATAAGTTTATTTGGTTATCAGAAAGAAAGGATCATAAAATGTCAGCAGGTCTCATTCATGGCCAGAAGATGATGTAAGATCCCTAAGACCTTTTTTTTTATACATTTATGTGAAGCACCTGATTTTGATAAAGGTCAGGATGCCGACGCCTGCGTGACTCTGTATTCATCCCTATGTGTAACAAGAGGTATACAAGCAAAACCAAAAATAAAGAAATCAGATCAGTTTCCGGAAAGACTGATTCCCCCATGTCGCTTCTTTTTGCTCCCCGTTTTTCTGGCTGAATTCTCTACTGGAGGATGGATGCTATTCCACGTAATCCAAGTTATCAGCCTCTTTTTCTCCAATAATCTTCCTACTACACTATCCATTTCTAATCTCTTTATATCTGGGATTAAATATGTATATTTCCAAAGACGACGACTACGTCCCCACCTTCGAATCACCCTGGATCCACCGGGGCTGGACCACGGCACTTTCCTGCTTGGTCGGGAAAGAATTCCCGGCGTTCCCACCGCATCTCAAGAAGAGGCGCTCTCCACAGGAAAGGCGAGAGGAACTCCAGGGTCGTGCTACCATTCCAAGAGTCCCCCAGATGTCTCAGTCCATTCCAGAGGAACCTGTTTTCCCTGCACTGCCTTGATTTCACGCCGAGGATCGACTGGCATCACGGTGGCACGTGGGACAGCGATGTGGGAAAGCCTCGTGGGAAAGCCTCGAGGGAAAGCCCCGTGGGAAATACCTCGAGGGAAAGACACAGATCTCTTGATCACGCGACGGGCAGCGTGACACTGCTACTGCAGCTCGGGAGGTAAGCATTCTTGCATGATCCCGCTGAGAAAGAGGACTGACACCCCTGGGGAGACTCAAGAAGTACCCCAAGAACCATGTCAGCACGGGAGAGGAATCCTCAGGTACCGGCCTCGACTTCACACAAGGTCTTAGGCCCCACCATCGACGGGAGAGGAATCCGAGAGGCCCCGTAGCCACTCGGATGGGAACTGGCCTTTCCTGACGCCACCAGAGCGGGTCCCTGAGGTCCCACCGTACGTTGAGAACACCTGCCACAATTCGAGAAAATCCAGGAGGTTCTCCCCTCCAGGCAAGATGAGGCCAAATTCCGCTGAGGCTCTCGAGGCTAATCACACCTAAACTCTGGAAATTCCAAAGGTTCCTTCACAACCTTGCTGAAACTCAAGAAGTTCCCCGACATACCGTCTCCACTCCAGAGGAAGCACGAGGGTCCCGCCCACATCCAGAGGAGCCCCGTTTCTGCCTCGGACCTCGAGATGACGGATCCTTTCCCTGCTTGGTCGGGAAAGAATTCCCGGCGTTCCCGTCCCATCTCAAGAGGAGGCGCTCTCCACAGGAAAGGCGAGTGGAACTCCAGGGTCGTACCACCATACCAGGAGTCCCCCAGATGTCTCAGTCCATTCCAGAGGAACCTGTTTTCCCTGCACTGCCTCGACTTTCCAAGCGAGGATCGACTCACACCATGGTGGCAGGTGGGACAGCCCTGTGGGAAAGACTCTTGGGAAAGCCTTGAAGGAAAGACTTGAGTGAAAGCTACAGATCCCTTGACCACGCGTTAGGAAGCGTGACACTGCTGCTACAGCTCGGGAGGAAAGCGCACGTGCATGCCCACACTCGAGACGAGGACTGACTTCCCTGGGGAGACTCCAGAAGTACCCCAAGAACCATGTCAGCACTGGAGAGGAATCCTCAGGATCCGGCCTCGACTCCACACAAGGTCTTAGGCCCCGGCATCGACCCAAGAGGAATCCCGAGAGTCCCCCTGGCAACTTGCATGGGGACTGGCCTTTCCTGAGGCCACGAGACCGAGTCCTGAGGTCCCCGTCCTAATTCGAGAGCACCTGCCGTAACTCGAGAAAATCCAGGTGGTTCTCCCCTACAGGCAAAATGAGGCCTATTTCCACTGACGCATCTAGAGGCTAAGCACACCTAACCTCTAGAACTTCCAATGGTTCCTTCACACACTTGCTGCAACTCAAGAGCTTTCCCGACATACCTGTCTACACTCAAAGGAAGCATGAGGGTCCCGCCCACATCCAGAGAAGCCCAGATCCCCCCTCGAGGCTCCAGAGGAGAGATCTTTTAACTGCTTGCATTTCCCGAGTCGAAGACCTTGTGTTGAGTTGGGACCGGAAACTGAGGATTCCTCTCCAGTGCTGACGTGGATTTTTGGGTACATCTGGACTCTCCCAGGGGAGTCAGTCCTCGTCTCGAGTGGGGAAATGCACGTGGGCTTTCCTCCCTAACGGTGGCAGCAGTGTCATGCTACCCGACGGGTGGATCAAGGGATGTGTGGCTTTCCCTGTAGGATTTCCCATGAGGCTTCCCACGAGGCTAACACACAGGGCTGTCCCACGTGCCACCGTGGTGTGAGTCGATCCTCGGCGTGACAGTCAGCAGTGCAGGTAAAAGAGTTTCCTTTGGAATGGACTCAGTCCTCTGGGGGACTCTTGGAATGGTGGCACGACCCTGGAGTTCCTCTCGCCTTTCCTGTGGAGAGCGCTTCCTCTTGAGATGCGACGGGAATGCCGGGAATTCTTTCCCGACCACGCAGGGAAAGGATCCCTCATCTCGGGCTACAAGGAGGAAAAGGGCCTCCTCTGGATGTGCAAGGGACGCTCGCGGTTCCTCTCGTGTGGACAAGGTATGTCGGGGAACTTCTTGAGTTGCCAGCAAGGGTGTGAAGGACCCTATGGAAGTTCCAAAGGTTAGATGTGATTAGCCTCGAGTCGCCTCAGCGGAAATGGGCCTCATCTAGCCTGGAGGGGAGAATCTCCAGGATTTTCTCGAGTTGCGGTAGGTGCTCTCGATTTACGACGGGGATCACAGGGACCCTATCTGGTGGCCTCAGGAAAGGCCACTCTCCGTGCGAGTTGCTTAATGGCCTCTCGGGATTCCTCTCCCTTCAATGCTGGGGCCTAAGACCTTTTGTGAAGTCGGGGCCGTAACCTGAGAATTATTCTCCAGTGCTGACATGGATCTTGGGGTACTTCTGGAGTCTCCCCAGGGGAGTCAGTCCTCGTCTCGAGTGGGGGCATGCACGTGCGCTTTCCTCCCGAGCTGTGGAAGCAGTGTCACGCTTCCCATCGCGTGGATCAAGGGATCTGTGGCTTTCCCTCTGGGCATTCCACCAAGTTTTCCAAAACAGGCTTTCCCACAGGGCTGTCCCAAGTGCCACCGTTGTGTGGGTCGATCATCTGCGTGAATGTCGAGGCACTGCAGGGAAAACAGGTGTCCCTGGAATGGACTGAGACATCTCTGGGACTCTTGGAATGGTGGCAGGGCCCTGGAGTTCCTCTCGACTTTCCTGTGGAAAGCGCTTCCCCTTGAGATGCGACAGAAACGCCGGGAATGTTTTTCCCGCCCAAGCAGGGAAAGGATCCTCCTCTCGAGATAAGAGGCGGAAACGGGGCTCCTCTGGATGTGGGCGGGACCCTCGTGCTTCCTCTCGAGTGGATACGGGTTTGTCGGGGAACTTCTTGAGTTGCAGCAAGGGTGTGAAGGACCCTTTGGAAGTTCCAGAGTTTAGGTGTGATTAACCTGGAGACACTTCAGCGGAAATGGGTCTCATCTCGCCTGGAGGGGAGAACCTCCTGTATTTTCACGAGTTTTGGCAAGTGCTCTCGACTTACGAAGGGGACCTCGGGGACCCGCTCTGGTGGCTTCAGCAAAGGCCAGTCCCCTTGGAAGTTGCTAGGGGCCTCTCGGGATTCCTCTCCCGTCGATTCAGGGGCCTAAGACCTTGTGTGGTGTCCGGGCCGGAACCTGGGGATTCCTCTCCGGTAATGACAAGGATCTTGCGGTACTCCTGGAGTTTCCACAGGGGAGTTAGTCCTCAGATCGGGTGGAAACGTGCCACGAAAGCCTTCCTCCAGAGCTGTAGCGGCAGTTTCCCCCTTCCCATTGCGTGGATCAAGGGATCTGTGGCTTTCCCTCGAGGCTTTCCGAGGAGGTTTTCCCACGAGGTTTTCCTCAGGGTTGTGTCACTTGCCACCATGATGTGAGTCGATCCTCGGCGTGAAAGTCAAGACATTGCAGGGAAAACAGGTTCCTCTGGAATGGACTGAGACATCTCCGGGCTCTCGGAATGGTGGCACGACCCTTGAGTTCCTCTTGCCTTTCCTTTGGAGAGCACCTCTTCTTTTAATGCGACGGGAACGTGGGGAATTCTTTCCCGACGTAGCAGGGGAAAGGATCCCTCATCTCGAGTTACACGGTGGAAATAGGTCACGTCTGTATATGGTCGGGACTCTCGAGCTTCCTCTCCAGTGGAGATGGGTATGTCAGGGAACTTCTTGAGTTGCAGCAAGGGTGTGAAGGACCCTTTGGAAGTTCCGGAGGTTAGGTTTGATTAGAGACGAGACGCCTGAGGGGAAATGGGCCTCATCTCGCCTGGAGGCGAGAACCTCCTGGATTTTCTCGAGTTTCGGCAGGTGCTCTCGTCTTACGACGGTGACTGCAGAAACGCGCTCTGGTGGCATCAGTAATGGCCAGTCGCCATTGCGAGTTTTTAGGGGACCTCTCGGGATTCCTCTCCCATCTTTACCTGGTCCTAAGAACATGTGTA
The DNA here is from genome assembly GCF_001704415.2 of Capra hircus. Lineage (NCBI taxonomy): Eukaryota > Metazoa > Chordata > Mammalia > Artiodactyla > Bovidae > Capra > Capra hircus. The sequence goes on from NW_017212391.1 coordinate 12,097, forward strand.
GCGAGAGGGCCGGAACCTGTGTATTCCTCTCCCGTGCTGCCATGGTTCTTGGGGTACTTCTGGAGTCTCCCCAGAGGAGTCAGTCCTCGTCTCAAGTGGAGGCATGCACGTGCGCTTTCCTCCCGAGCTGTAGCAGTACTGTCACGCTTTCCTTCGCGTCTATCAAGGAATCTGTGGCTTTCCCTCCAGGCTTTCCCACGAGGCTTTCCCAAAGGGCTTTCCCACGTGCCACCGTGATGTGAGTTGATTCTTGGCTTGAAAGTCGAGGCAGTGCAGGGAAAACAGGATTCCCTGGAATGGACTGAGACATCTCAGGGACTCTGGTAATGGTGGCACGACCCTGGAGTTCCTATCGCCTTTCCTGTGGAGAGCGCCTCCTCTTGAGATGTGACGGGAACGCCGGAATTCTTTCCCGACCACGCAGGAAAGGATCCCTCCTCTCGAGCTAGGAGGCGGAAACGGGGCTCCTCTGGATGTGGGCAGGATTCTCGTGCTTCCTCTCGAATGGAGACGGTATGTCGGGGAACTTCTTGAAAGCAGCAAGGGTGTGAAGGACCCTTTGGAAGTCCAAGAGGTTAGGTGTGATTAGCCTCGAGATGCCTCAGCGAAAATGGGCCTCATCTCGCCTGGAGGGGAGAACCTCCTGGATTTTCTCGAGTTGTGGCAGCTGCTCTCGACATACGACGGGGACTTCAGGGACCCGCTCTGATGGCCTCAGGAAAGGCCAGTCCCCATGCGAGTTGCTCGGGGGCCTCTCGGGATTCCTCTCCCGTCGACGCTGGGGCCTAAGACCTTGTGTGGAGACGGTGCCGGAACCTGAGGATTCCTCTCCAGTGCCGACATGGATCTTGGGGTACTTCTGGAGTCTCCGCAGGGGAGTCAGTCCTCGTCTCGAGTGGGGACAAGCACGGGCGCTTTCCTCCCGAGCTGTAGCAGCAGTGTCACGCTTCCCTTCGGTGGATCAAGGGTCTGTTTCATTCCCTCGAGGCTTTCCCACGAGGCTTTCCCACAGGACTGTCCCACGTGCCACCGTGGTGTGAGTCCGATCCTCGTCTTGAAAGTCAAGGCAGTGCAGGGAAGACAGGTTTCCCTGGAATGGACTGAGACATCTGGGGTACTCTTGGGAATGGTGGCACGACCCTGGAGTTCCTCTCAACTTTCCTGTGGAGAGCGCCTACTCTTGAGATGCGATAGGAACGCCGGGAATTCTTTACCGAACACGAAGGGAAAGGATCCCACCTCTCGAGCTAGGAGACGGAAAAGGGGCTCCTCTGGATGTGGCGGGACTCTCGTGCTTCCTCTCGAGTGGAGACGGGTATGTCGGGGAACTTCTTGAGCTGCAGCAAGGGTGTGAAGGACCCTTTGGAAGTTCCAGATCTTAGGTGTGATTAGCGTCGGAGACGCCTCAGCGGAAATGGGCCTCTTCTCGCCTGTAGGGGACAACCTCCGGGGATTTTTCTCGAGTTGCGGCAGGTGCTCTCGACTTTCGACGGGTACCTCAGGAACCCGCTCTTGTGGCCTCAGGAAAGGCCAGTCCCCATGCGAGTTGCTCGGGGGCCTCTCGTTTTCCTCTCCCCGTCGATGCCCGGGGCCTAAGACCCTTGTGTTCAGGTCGGTGCAGGAACCTGAGGATTCCTCTCCAGTGCTGATATGGACTTTGGGGTACCTCTGGAGTCTCCCCAGTAGAAGTCAGTCCTCGTCTCGAGTGGGGCATGGCACGTCCCTTTCCTCTCGAGCTGTAGCAGCGGTTTAACCTTCCCTTCGCGTGGATCAAGGGATCTGTGGTTTCCCTCGAGGCTTTCCCACGAGGCTTTCCCACGAGGCTTTCCCACGAGGCTTTCCCACAGGGCTGTGGTACGGCCACCGTGATGTGAGTCGATCCTCGGCTTGGAAGGTCGAGGCAGTGCGGAGAAAACAGGTTTCCCTGGAATGGACTGAGCCATCTGGGGGACTCCTGGATATGCTGGCACGACCCTGGAGTTCCTCTCGCCTTTCCTGTGTGGAAAGCGCCTCCTCTTGAGATGCGATGGGAACGCCGGGAATTCTTTCCCGACCACGCAGGGAAAGATCCCTACTCTCTAGCTATGAGGCGGAAACGGGTCTCCTCTGGGATGTGGGCGGGACTCTCGTGCTTCCTCTCGAGTGGAGACGGGAATGTCGGGGAAATTCCTCAGTTGCAGCAAGGTAGTGAAGGACCCTTTGGAAATTCAAGAGGTTAGGTGTGATTAGCCTTGAGAAACCTAGCGGAAATGGGCCTCATCTCGCCTGGAAGGGAGAACCTCCTGGATTTCTCAAGTTGCGGCAGGTGCTCTGGACTTACGACGGGGAACTCAGGGACCCGCTCTGGTGGCCTTAGGAAAGGCCAGTCCCCATGCGAGTTGCTCGGGGGCCTCTGGCCATTCCTCTCCCCGTCGATGCCGGGCCTAAGACCTTTTGTGGAGTCAGTGCCCGAACATGTGGATTCCTCTCCAGTGCTGACATGGATCTTGAGGAATTCTGAGTCTCCCCAGGGAGTCAGTCCCTCGTCTCGAGTGGGGCATGCACGTGTGCTTTCCTCCCGAGCTGTTGCAGCAGTGTCACGCTTCCCTTCGCATGGATCAAAGCATCTGTGGCTTTCCCTCGAGGCTTTCCCACGAGGCTTTCCCACGAGGCTTTCCCACAGGGCTGTCCCACGTGCCACACCGTGGTGTGAGTCGATCCTCGGATTGAATGTCGAGGCAGTGCGGGGAAAACTGGTTTCCGTGGAATGGACTGAGACATCTGGGGGACTCTGGGAATGGTGGCACGACCCTGGAGTTCCTGTCGATTTCTTGTGGAGAGGGCCTCGTCTTGAGATGCGCCGGGAACACCGGGAATTCTTTCCCGATCACGCAGGGAAAGGATCCCTCCTCTCGAGCTAGGAGGCGGAAACGGGTCTCCTCTGGATGTTGGCGGGACTCTCGTGATTCCTCTCGAGTGGAGATGGGTATGTCAGGGAACTTCTTCAGGCGCAGCAAGGGTGTGAAGGACCCTTTGGAAATTCCAGAGGTTAGGTGTGATTAGCCTCGAGACGCCTCAGCGGAAATGGGCCTCATCTCGCCTGGAGGAGAGACCCTTCTGGATATTCTCGCGTTGCGGCAGGAGCTCTCGACTTACGACGGGAAGCCCAGGGACCCGCTCTGGTGGCCTCAGGAAAGGCCAGTCCCCATGCGAGTTGCTCGGGGGCCTCACGGGATACCTCTCTGTCGATGCCGGGGCCTAAGACCTTCTTGCAGTCGATGCCGGAAGCTGAGAATTCCTCTCCAGTGCTGACATGGATCTTGGGGTACTTCTGAAGTCTCCCAGGGAAATCAGTCCTCGTCTCGATAGGGGGCATGCAAGTGCGCTTTCCTTCCGAGCTGTAGCAGCAGTGTCACGCTTCCCTTCGCGTGGATCAAGGGATCTGTGGCTTTTCCTCGAGGCTTTCCCACGAGGCTTTCCCACGAGGCTTTGGCACAGGGATGTCTCACGTGCCACCGTGGTGTGAGTCGATCCCGGCTAGAAAGTGGAGGCAGTGCAGGGAACAGTTTTCCCTGGAGTGGACTGAGACATCTGGGGGACTCTGGGAAAGGTGGCACGACCCTGGAGTTCCTCTCGCCTTTCCTGTGGAGAGCGCCTCCTCTTAAGATGCGACGGGAACGCCAGGAATTCTTTCCCGACCACGCAGGGAAAGGATCCCTCCTCTCGAGATAGGAGGGGAAATGGGGCTCCTCTGGAAGTGGGCGGTACTTTCGTGCTTCCTCTCGAGTGGAGACGGTATGTCGGGGAACTTCTCGAGTTGCAGCAAGGGTGTGAAGGACCCTTTATAAGTTCCAGAGGTTAGGTGATTAGCCTGGAGACGCCTCAGCGGAAATGGGCCTCATCTCGCCTGGAGGGGAGAGCCTCCTGGATTTTCTCGAGTTGAGGCAGGTGCTCTAGACTTAGGACGGGGACCTCAGAGACCCGCTCTGGTGGCCTCAGGAAAGGCCAGTCCCCATGCGAGTTGCTCGGGGGCCTCTTGGGATTCCTCTCCCGTCGATGCCGGGGCCTAAATTCTAGTGTGGAGTGGTTGCCGGAACTTGAGGATTCCGCTCCAGTTCTGACATGGATCTTGGGGTACTTCTGGAGTCTCCCCAGTGGACTCATTCCTCGTCTCGAGGGGGGGGCATGCACGTGCGCTTTCCTCCTGAGCTTTAGCAGTAGTGTCACGCTTCCCTTCGCGTGATCAAGGGATCAGGGGCTTTCCCTCGAGGCTTTCCCATGAGGCTTTCACACGAGGCGTTCCCACAGGGCTGTCCCAAGTGCCACCCGGTGTGAGTCGATCCTCGGCTTGAAAGTCGAGGCAGTGCAGGGAAAACAGGTATCCCTGGAATGGACTGAGACATCTGGGGGACTCTGGGAATGGTGGCACGACCCTGGAGTTCCTCTCGCCTTTCCTGTGTAGAGCGCCTCCTCTTGAGATGCGACAGAAACGCCGGGAATTTTTTTCCGACCACGCAGGGAAAGGATGCCTCCTCTCGAGCGCCCGAAGAGTCGCCGCCACATCCAGAGGAGCCCCGTTTTCAGCTCCTTA
>NW_017212392.1:0-16664 GCF_001704415.2 Capra hircus
AGCCCCTGAGGCAAGACCTGCTGGAGGAGCCCTGCGCCCCCGCCTGATAGGCGAGTGCACAGCCAGCAGGGAAGCGAGCCTCCTCGGGGGAAGAGGAGGCAGCAAGCCCCGTCAAGCTGAAATCCCTGCTTGCACGAAGCTAAGTGCGACTCCAGTACGGCAGAGCTCTAGCTCTGTTCAGAGCCCGATCTGGCAGAGTTCCTGGCACCAAGATGCTCTGCCATAGGCGAGCCTTGCGCAGACTTGCCTTGCTTTAAGGCTCCCTCCCCAGGAAGGAGCAGGCTGTGTGGAGGCTCGGGAAACGCCACTGGCCGCCTTCCTGGCTTCAGCTCTACCCCTGCCTTGCCTTTGCACTTAGGTCCACAGCGTCCTTGAGGAGGGCTTAGGGGCTGGTGGGTTGCCACTGCCAAGGGCTCCAGCAGTGAAAGCTCTGTCAGAGGGAAGCGAAGGGCAACAGCAGGGCTCCTTCAGCGGTTCCTTGGCCGCCCAGACAAAGCTCCCGCACGGAGAGCACCAGGTTCCAAGGGCCCCTGGCTGGTTTTGCATCCCCACACTCCCAGAGGCTGACTCCGTGGGTGCCTAGAAAGTGTGTGAGAGACGTAGGTTCCCTAGCACTCTCCTCCCCAGCAGAGACATGTGCAGGTGGTTGGGGCCTATCCTGCGTGTCTGGGTTCCCGCCCACAGCCTCAACTCAGGGGAAGCAGCCCCTGAGGCAAGACCTGCTGGAGGAGCCCTGCGCGCCCGCCTGATAGGCGAGAGCACAGCCAGCAGTGTAAGCGAGCCTCCTCGGGGAGAAGAGGAGGCAGCCGAGCCCAGTCAAGAGGAAAGCCCTGCTTGCACGGAGCTAAGTGCGCCTCCAGTACGGCAGAGCTCTAGCTCTGCTCAGAGCCCCGATCTGGCAGAGTTTCTGGCGCGAGGCTGCTCGGCCGGGGGCTCGCCTTGCCCAGACTTGCCTTGCTTTTAGGCTCCCTCCCCAGGAAGGAGCTGTCTGAGCGAGCCTGGGAGACGCCACTGGTGCCTTCCTTGCCTCAGCTCCAATCCTGCCTTGCCTTTGCACATAGGTGCCAGGCGTCCGTTGGGAGGGCTTAGGGGCTGGTGGGTTGCACACTGCCAAGGGCTTCAGCAGTGAGAGCTCTGTCAGAGGGAAGGGAAGGGCAACTGCAGGGCTCCTCCAGCGGTTTCTAGGCCGCCTAGAATCAGCGCCGCACCGGAGAGCACCAGGCTCCCAGGGCCCCTGGCTGGGGTTTTCAGCCCCGCACACACGGAGGCTGATTCCTTGGGTGCCAGAAAGTGTATGACAGACGTAGGTTCCCTAGCACTCTCCTCCCCAGCAGAGACATGTGCAGGTGTTTGGGGCCTGATCCTGCGTGTCTGGGTTCCTGCCCACAGCCCCAACTCAGGGGAAGCAGCCCCTGAGGCAAGACCTGCTGGAGGAGCCCTGCGCCCCCGCCTGATAGGCGAGTGCACAGCCAGCAGGGAAGCGAGCCTCCTCGGGGGAAGAGGAGGCAGCCCAGCCCCGTCAAGTTGAAAGCCCTGCTTGCACGGAGCTAAGTGCGCCTCCAGTACGGCAGAGCTCTAGCTCTGCTCAGAGCCCCGATCTGGCAGAGTTCCTGGCGCCGAGGCTGCTCTGCCGGGGCTAGCCTTGCCCAGACTTGCCTTGCTTTTAGGCTGCCCTCTCCCAGGAAGGAGCAGGCAGTCAGGAGCCTGGGAGTCGCCACTGGCGCCTTTCTTGGCCTCAGCTCCTAACTCCTGCCTTGCCTTTGCACTTAGGTCCCAGCGTCCTTGAGGAGGGCTTAGGGGCTGGTGGGTTGCACACTGCCAAGGGCTCCAGCAGTGAGAAGCTCTGTCAGAGGGAAGCGAAGGGCAACAGCAGGGCTCCTTCAGCGGTTGCTTGGCCGCCCAGACTAAGCGCCGCACGGAGAGCACCAGGTTCCAAGGGCCCCTGGCTGGGTTTTGCATCCCCACACTCCCAGAGGCTGACTCCGTGTGTGCCTAGAAAGTGTGTGAGAGACGTATGTTCCCTAGCACTCTCCTCCCCAGCAGAGACATGTGTTTGGGAGGGCTTAGGGATCGCTGAGTTCCACACTTCCAAGGGCTCCAGCACTGAGAGCTCTGTCGACGGGAAGGGAAGGGCAACTGCAGAGCTCCTTCAGCTGTTGCTTGGCTGTCCAGACTCAGCGCCACATTGAGAGCACCATGCACCCAGGGCCCCTGGGTGGTGTCTGCAGCCAGCAGGCTGGCGACTCACTTGTGGTCTCCCATCATTTGCCTGAAATACATAGGTTCCCTAATGCTCTTCTCCCCAGCAGAGCTGTGTGCAGGTTGTTGGGGCCTGCCCCTGCGTGTCTGGGTTCCCGCCCACAACCCCAGCTCAGGGGAAGTAACCCCTGAGCCAAGACCTGCAGGAGGCGAGGTATGGCTCCGCCTGGAAGCCGAGTGCACAGGACAAGTGGAAGGGAGCCTCCTCCGGGGAAGAGGAGGCAGCCCAGTCGCCTGCTGCTGCAAGCCTTGCTGGGGTGGAGCCGAGTGCGCCTCCAGTATCGCAGAGCTCCAGCTCCGCTGAGAGCCCTGATCTGGCAGAGTTCCTTGCGCGAGGCTGCTCTGCCTGGGGCGAGCCTTGCCCAGACTTGCCTGGCTTCTAGACTTCCTGCCCAGGAAGGAGCAGTCTGCACGAGGTTGGGAGACGCCACTGGCACCTTCCTGGCCTCAGCTCTGCTCCTGCCTTGCCTTTGCACCTAGGCCCCAGGCGTTCTTGTGGTGGCTTAGGGGCCGGTGGCTTCCACACTGCCAAGGGCTCCAACAGTGAGAGCTCTGTTCGAGGGAAATGAAGGGTATATTTGGAATGCAATCGTTTATCAGATGTGAGACCCACACCTTCACCCTGAACCCTCACCCCGAGCCCTTACCCTCGCCCTCACCCACACCCTCACCCTGAACCCTTACCCTCACCCTCACCTTGAAGCCTTACCCTCACCCTCACCCCTAACCCTAACCCTCACGCCTCACCCCTCACCCTAACAAGTTGGGGGGCTGTTCTGCACACTGTAACCTTAACCCTTCCCTCACCCGACACCCTATCCACATCCTAACCCTAACCCACTTCATAGTCACGCCCTCAACCCTATACTTACCCTTGAAGTACGTACCTGCATCATCTTCGTTTTGGACACTTCCCATGCATAACAAAAGACAAGGTTGGAATGTTTCAAACATCGATCCAAGACCCATTATCCACATAAAAGGGATATAAATACTCTGATCACATCATTTAAATCTCTTGCATCACCAAAATACCTCTCCACCACGTATCCAATCGCCATTGATGGATCACATCTATCTCATACATTTTATAACTTAGCAATCAGATACGCACCCGTAATCTGGGTAATTATATACACAGGATATATTGATACCATAAATATTTCAACAAATTCCACTTTCTACGATGAGTTCAATCTTCACAAAAGTAGGATGAACGGCACCTGTTTCCACTAGGATCCATAGCATTGCACAAAGTGACAGTGAGCGTGAAAATCTTAATGATGACCACCGGAAAGAAGGTCAGCACGGCTGATATCACAGATTTTTCAGTGTTCCAATACGACTTCTACCCAAATCCATAAAGAAAGACATATGCATAGGAAACTACAAATTGAAAGCAAGTCTATTGAGATAAATATTGGACATCAATTGTATGAATCTTTAAGGCATCACTGCAGACATTCTTCAGACATTCTTCAAATTCATAGAATGACAACAAAGTATGGCTACGTACAATCCATTCGGTTTTATAAACCACTCATGAATAACCTCACAAGCCATTGAAAACCAGATGACACTTTCAAATAGCTTTGATCTACAAACAAGGCTGTAAGACAGAAAGTTAAAATCGAAATACATGAACTAAATCCTCAATAGATATGAAAACATCCCTTGGTAGTGAAGTCGATTCACATTAGTTATTAGGGCTTTCATGCACAGATCCACGGGGCATATACAGAACCATTCCTCCAACAAAACTGAAGAATGACTTTAAAATCGCAAACAAAACATGAGTATATGTGTTCACACACTTCATGGAGCAAGGGTTTCTTCGATCTGAAAACTGGCGTCGATGAAGGACTGTGTGAAGAAGACTTCAAAGTCTATTTGGCAAACACAGCCTACGTTGGCTATATTTAGTCCTCAGATGAATGGAATGTCATGAGTACTGGGCGTTTCAAAGAAGCAGCCTGTGAAGCTCTGGACGCTTATTGGGATGCGTGGTATACCACATTCACACGTTTCAGTAGCATTGGTGCAAAAACGATACACTTCTCAGGGGAAGCTTCTACATGGACTCTTGGGATCAGAGCTCTAACTCATACACACATACTTTTCCTTTGAAAATGATCCTGCATGATAAGCAAACAAAACACTGGATGAACACCTAGACGGTGAGCTCTGTACTAAATGATTTGAAAGCCAGTAGATGGAATGAGCTGATGAGGAAGACTACAAACGAGTCATCTTCTTCAACTTGGTCAAACTGCTCATAGTCATACAAGTGAATGAAAAGTGGAGCCTGTTGTCATTCAATCTGTTGAAAAGAAAGAGAATAATACAACAAATTAGCAAATCTTATTTTCTTCATAAACATTATATTATTTCTGCACAGCTTTCTTACTGGCATGAATAGAATATCTGCAATAATCACTTGTCACAGTGAAATGGATTCACATTCGATATCGATTCACATCTAGAATTGATGCCATAGCTGTTTGATACTATTGCTTGAGTGAATGCAACTTATGTGACTTCACAAACTACAAACACGACTAACATAATAGGTATTAAAAAACCTTGAGTGACATGAGCGTGAAGACTTAGTAGAGTTGCTCTCAAGAATCATGATACTATTCTTCACTCCAGCCATAGGACTGGAATCTGTACATTAACACCCCTGCAAAAGAAACGGGAAGGATAGAATAATAATAAAGGAACTTCATAACTATATTCCTACTGTCAACATTCAACACTATGTTTTCTTTTCAACTGACTTTCATATTTGGTCTACTGTAACCTCTTCTGTGTTCATTTTATGCTAAACTTATTGCCAACAGTAAAATTACCATATGAGCTCTAATGAATTTTTTTACTTGCAAAGCTAGTGATAGAACCAAAGGCCAATATCTACATCAAACAGGAGGAATGGAATGGAAACTGTAAACAATTTTATGGAATAGCATTTCCGTGCTCCTATTCAGTCAAACGGACATTCCAAAGGATGTGATTTTTCTGAAAGTTTATTTCGGAAACTTGGAAGTGGATGACTGCAAACAATAAAACGAATAATATATTGATACATAATACGAATAATATACAGTGGGTCATTCTTTTTTCTATTCTGCCACAGCTAACTGACTGGAAGTCAGTTGTCGTAACTACTACTAACAGAAGACCCTCACCGATGAGTGAAGATATATAGGAAAATCCATAATAGATCTAAAAACCGTCAAAGATAAAATGGTCATGAAAAAATACAGTGACAGTTTAGTTGGTATAAGAAACAGGATGATTATGAAAGCAAAGCCAACAATCATGGATAGGCCATGGAAGCCCGTGGCTGTCACGAGTGTTGACTTGTATCCTTCATCTGAGGTTGTTAAAAGTGCGTGGTAAAATCCAGAGGTTTGCAGCAGTGGTAACCTCCTGAGCAGACTGAAATCCAAAGGGTTTCCAGAATATCCTGACGATTTCCATCTACTAGGCTGTGGTGAGCTCAAGCAATACATACTCCAGAGGACAGAAGACAGACGTCTACTGCACTTAGGGAGAAAGGGAATGTTGCTGCTCGGCCTAGTACAAGTGTAGAAGCAACACCTCGGTGATTCGATCTTTAAAGACTCCATACATATGAGAAAGACTGGTATGAATAATCCTTCAGAAGCGCCTTCTCAGACCTCCTCCCATCATAAGCACAAGCATAATGAAAACACTGAGTTTTCATGGGCTCACGCAAAATTAGACTCACTTATGACTTTGCTTTGAGAAGAGTTGAACTACTCATTGTTTAAGAGAAATGACCCTTTCTTCTCTGAAGACTTGTGAATCATTCATAGGGTGTGGTGAATAAACTACTTAAGGATCTAATCCATAAAAATGCGATAGGCTAAGCACAGAGATGTTTTTCTCCCTTTCTCAAAGGATGGAACATTTTGTATTTGCACTGACTTTATGTCTTGACTTCATGTACAATTAGATATTGATTTTTTTAGTTGACATACAATAGGACTAAAAATATCGATATAATACTGATAACTCATGTTGGTATGTGTGGTTGTCACATAGGATTCACAGGAGATTTAGATTCACAGTTGTCAACGTAAAGGATGAATGCTATTTAGCTTCTTCGTGACTCTAGACCACGAATGAAGAGTTTTCCTCAACATATTTCACTGAGGGAAATACAAGGATGATAGGCATAATACTATGCTTCGACTCACGGATATCGAAGCATTGTTCACAATACAGATCTGATTTTCGAAATCAGGGTTCTTTCAGTGTCCTTGAACAGCATTTGTTTTTCTGGATACAGAAGAAAAAACTCATGAGTATCAAACTGGTTCCCAGAAAACATGTGTATGAATTGTTATCTTCCTGAACCAGGGATCAAACCCACATCACTTCCACCTCCTGCACTGGTAGGCAGAGTATTTCTTGATCAACTGCGCCACCTGGGAATCGACATACATTTCAAGGACCACTGCCATCAGCTTCTACTGTTCATGACCAAACTAGGAGAAACAACATTGGAAGAAGGACTCATAAGGGTACTCATAGGAAGTACTCATAAGTCAAGGAACCGTTCTACTGGGTCCTCTCGTTATTACTGGGACAAGTCAGTTCCTCCGATGATGATGGGTATAACTGAAAAATTATTACAAATGCATGGGATGCGATGTCTACATGATAAATGTGTTCCTCTTATACTATTGCTTCAGGGATGTCTACTTCCGCATGAACGACTGCACTACAAGGGATGCCTGCTATTCCAGCTCAAGCAACAGATAGTCAAGTGCAGATCATTGTCCTTTGTTGAAAATAATCAGCAGTTTGTCAACATAGGGAACATGCCGGAGGAACCCTTGGGATGGAACTCTAAAAACAGGTTGGGCCCTCTTTTTGCCAGGCCCTGCGATAAAATACAAATCAGAAAAAGAAAAATAGCATCGGTTTTGTCAGGACTTCCTCATCTTTTCTTTCTCGGTAGCAGGAAGCAGACATTGAGGCCAGAGGACTGCAGGATTTCATTGTGAACTAACGTTGGGTGGGGTGGAGGCTCATCACTCTAGTAAGAATGTGGCTCACTAAAACGGAATTTCATTCACTTCATGGACATAGAGTTCTAGAATCCTTCATTAAGGAATTCAAGAAGCTATATTTCCTTACACCTTCACAATCTCTTGGTTTACAAGAATGTCAATTGCTAGTCCAGCACTTATACAATGAGTGTTACAGGTAGTATGAGTGTATAAATGATGACGAGCAATGACAGGAAGTTTATTTATTCTCTGTTTGAATTCTTGATTTTTTATATAATTTTTTATAATATCCTTACAGATGTAAATATTTTAGTGACATGTATAAATACACGTTGAGTAGTGCTATGATAACTCATAGTGTTGCCACAATAAATATCATGGTTATTATGTGCTTTTCATATATTCCTTTGGAGATTCTCTTGCATTATACATCATCATAAGATATTTAATAGTTTCCTAAACTGTACAGTAGGTCCTTGTGGCTTCTTTTATATATGGTAATGTATTTGTTAATAATTCAAACAAAAACTGGTACACAAATATTCATAGTGACATTCACAATAGCTCAAAGGTAGAACTCATTCAAGTGTCCGTTGGTGGGAGACTGAATATGCAACGCAAGGTATATTCAGAAGCTTGAACGGTATTCCACCATACAAAAAAGTACATTAAATGGTGCTGCCACTCTGCAAGACATTACACAAATGACTCCAAAACGAACACGTGGAAGAAATACATAGTTCGATTCCAATTCATGCTATGTACCCAAAAGGATTGGGAAAGGGGGCTGAAAAAAATGGATACTCCTTCCGTCATACTCACAACAGCATGATTCACACTGGCAAACAAACAGAAGCAATCGAAGTGTCCATGGCAGCCAATTCCATAAACAAACTGTGGTATACACACAATGGAATCTGATTCGGCCCTTCAAAGTCAGTAATTCTGACAATGCGACAATGTGGACAAACCTTATGGTCATTAGATTAAGTGAAATAAACCAGACCAAAAAAAGACAAACGTTCTGTGATTCCGCTCATATGAGATATCCAAACAAGTCAAATCTGTCAGAAATAGCAGAAAGTGATTCCGACCGATCGAAAAGAGTTCATGTTTCATGGACCTCAGTTTCCCTTGGAAAAACTGACTTCCCATCATATCTCCAAAACCAATTAGACAAATAACTGGAAGCTATATCCAGTCAAATGAATGTAGACATAATGTTACAGTGTACACCAAACTCACTCAAACTTCTCAACAGACAAAAGGCAAAACTGTATCTGTGGCACCTCAGCTTAGCTTAAAACTGTATCTACGGTACCTCACTTCTGCTTATAAAATTTAACAACAACAACAACACACTAAAGGCTATCCAAAAAAGGATAGAAAACACATATAACATCAACTTTAAAAAATTAGAAATTGAAACGGTGAAAAACCTTATTCACAAAACTTAAACACAAGCCACAGGAAACTATATTTATAAAATAGATATCTGATAAAGGATTGTTCTCCAAATATACCAAAAAATCTAGAACAATCTCATAAAATATGTATACACCTAAACACCTGGCCTACAAAAATATAAAGATAGTAAATAAGCCTATCAAAAAGACTCAAAACCACATAGCATTAGGAAATGACAAACTAAAATAACAGTGAGGTAGCACTGCACACCTATTAGATCCAGTCAACTCAAGAAAAGGGGGTAGGGCACAGCTTCTCCGGTGGCTCAGTGGTAAAGAATCTGCCTGACAATGCAAGACACTCTAGTTCGATCCCTTACCCCAGAAGATCCCACAAGCCACAGAGAAACATAGCTGGATTTTTCCACAGCTAAACAAGGCTCACCTGTGACCTGAATCCTTCATGTCCAGCACTTACTAAACAGCTTTGAAAACATGTCCAGACAAAAAAGGATCGCATGATTATATACAACAGCTCGACTTGTAATCACTACAAACTTTCAAATATCAGGATGTCTTCAGTAGATGACAGTGTAAACAAATGGGGATACATGCAAAGTGAAGGGGAGCAAATGCTACCACAAAATATACCACCTCAGCATGAGGATTAGTTGGACCCAATTAACTTTTATTTTTTTAGAGGACACATGATCATCTCTGAAACCCAAGTTCAAGACAGCTCTTCTGTGAGTCACATTTACCAGAGAAATCTCATTTCAAAGGAATCCTCTCTATATGCCAGATAGAAGGATGAGACACAGTCTTTTGAAACTCTTTTTTCTTTTCTATCGATAGGGAAAGCTAAGCCGTAAATCTGCACAGCCACCATACCCTTCCTTTCCTTTGGTTGTATTTTTTTAAATATTTGTTTCTGTTTTCATTTGGCTGCGCCAGGTCAACCTTCATTGAGGCAAGCCAGATATTTAGCTACAGCATGCAAATTCTCTGTTGTGGCATGGGAGATCTAGTTCTTGGATCAGGAAATGAACCTGGGCCTCCTTCTTTGGGAGTGTCCAGTCTCAGCCACTGGACCACCAGGAAGTGCCTGTTTTGTTTTCAGATGAAGATGGAATCTAAGGTGATATCTTGGGCCATTTCAGTCACTGACTCAGTTTCCTGAGTTTGTCCAAAGCACGCACAAGGTGCACATTATTAAACTGGTTTGCAAAACAAGAAAAGGTTGTCTGCTACAACACTGTATGCTTACAAATATCTAAATGGTAAATGGCATAGTATTGATTTTTCATTACTATGGGGGGAGAAAGAATGCAGGATTCATACATGTTACAACACGAATAAATATTCAAACCATCTTCAGTGAAAAAAAAATCCACATAGAAAAGGCCACCCAGAACCCTTATTCACCATGTCTGCTTTCAATCCATCAAGTTTGTCCAAATAACTGAAAATCTCAGTAACACTCTAAATAAAGAAAAAAGGATGAAGATGGAAACAAAAGATATATTCATACACTTGAACATTGCAAAGTGGAAGTGGGGCGGTGGATTACATTATAACGTAGATACCATATGATTTCCTGATTTTGGAGATTATGTGCTGGTTCTGCAGAAGGTACCCATTTTGGATAAAACACATAGAGTCTTTTAGATGATGTGGCAAATGCTAGCACTTGTTCCCATTGCTAGGCATTTTCTGTACATTTTAAATGACTGGAAAGTATACTAGGTTTCAAAACAACCATGTCAATACCACAAAAGAAATTTAGAGTAGACAGGCAGGAAGCTTTCTGATACAGGCCAAGACTTACCCAGACGAAGTTCAAGGGAAGCTGCGATGCTCACTGCCCTTGAAGGAGTCCACGTGGAATGAAGAAGTACTGTGGGAAGTCTCTTAGTAACCACCATGTCTTGGGTCCTCTGGATGACCTACTGCAGGAGAAACAGATGTTACAGATAAAACGTTCCACATCACTTCACAAAATGTTGTTAGACTACTTTCAGTAAAGCTGAATCATTTGGGATCAATTTACAATCATATAATAGACTACCATTTACAGTCCAAAAATCACTTGCATTTCTAGACACTCATAACAATCAGAAAAAAAAATTAAGAAACTCCCACTTAAATAAAACATCTAGCAACAAACTTAATCAAGAACATAAAAGACCAGTAGTCAGAAAACTAGAAAGCACTGATAAAGAAACCAAAGAAAACACAAATACACAGAAAACTATTCCACGCTCATGCACTGGAACAATGAGGAATTAAAAGGTCCATTCCAACCAAAGTCATCAACAAATACACGGACTGCAATCACAAAATAACATTCAATGGCATTTTTCACAGAAATAGAAATATTCCTCATATTAGACTGCTACTGTTGACCAGGACCTTAAACGGCCAAAAAGACTCTGAGAAAGAGGAACACAGCTGGAGGCATCTTCCTAACCCTCTTCAAACTACATCACGGAGCTGTAGTGACCACCACAGTGAGGAACTGGCAGGAACACAGACACATGGACTCCAGGAGAGAATAGAGAGCCCAGAAACGAACCCACATGTACATGGTCAGTTCCTGAAAATCAAACCAGGAACGAGCGAAGAGGAAAGGACAGTCTTCTCAAGAAACAGTGACAGGAAAACGGCCACCTACACGGAAGAACATCAGTGTTCATCCTCTACATCATCTAACGCAAATCGAACTGAAAACCCACCGCTTTGCACACGGAGCTCTTTCCCCCTGAGTCCTCCGAGATGGACCTCCAGTCAGCCCTCAGCTGGACACAGGAAACGTCTACTCCGTCCTCATTTTTCGCTCTTGCAGCGCCTCCCTGCTGGTGGGCACTGAGGCAACCCTGCTCCTCTCAGCCTGGATGCAGCCCTGTTATCCAGAAGCCTGAGCCCTGATGGTCCTGAGGAGACAAAGCTCCCGCCAGCTGCTCACGGGGCAGAGCCTAAAGGCAAAGCGTCCTGCGCCCGCGGGTCAGAGGGGGCTTTGGCGCCCCCCTGCGGGCCACAGGAGAAGAGCGGGCAGCCCGGCGCTCACAGACCTCAGAGGGCTCACCCAGAAGCAGCTCTGCTGCGAGCACTCAGACTGGAAGCCCAAACTGAAATGGAGCAGAATAGCTCCATGACCCTCCGCAAAACATGGCTAAGGAACAATCAGAGCCTGTATGGAATGCAGCCATAAAAAGGAACACATGTGAGTTTGTTCTAATAAAGGGGAGGGAAGTCAGTCAAAGAGAGAAAAACATGGAATCTAGAAGGATGGTACTGACGAGTCTGTTCACAGAGCAGCAATGGAGGTGCAGACATAGAGAACAGACTTACAGACGAGGGTGGGGAACAAGAGGGAGAGGGTGAGATGAATGGAGAGAGCAGCATGGATGCAGGTACACCAACCTTTGTAAATAGACAACCAATGGGAATTTGCTGTATGATTCAGGGAACTCAAACTGGGGCTCAGTAGTAACCTAGAGAGGTGGGAATGCGTGCGAGGTGGGAGGGAGATTCCAGAGCAAGAGGACATAGGTACACCTATGGTCAATTCATGTGGATGTATGACAAATCAAACCAATATTGTAAAGCAATGATCAATCAACTAAAAAGAAATAACTGTTTAAAAAAATATGAACATACACACAAACTTTGCAACAAGGTAACTCCATTTTAAAAACTATTGAAATTTTAGAAAACTACAAACGTTCTACATGACCTTCGGTCTGGTGATCAGGTCTAACATACACAAAACAAGCCAACTTACCCAATTATGAATACAAATGAGTTAACACATTGCCTTTTATCATTTCATACATTTACCCTGTGGAGGACCTTACTCGAGAGAACCAAAAAGAAACTGCTAAATGAACCACGGACCACCCACCCTGGCCAGGCAACAGAGAAAAGAAAACACTTGCAGGAGTCATCTCACAACAGGAGGTCCTGGGAAGGAACAAGGAACGAACAAGCTACCACCAACCAGAATTCTGGAGAGGTCAGGAGATGGGAGGCTCCAGTTCAGAGGTCCTACCAACCTCCCAGGATGCACTTCGCTGGAATCCATCTCGGCTGAGTGATGCGTGTGCCCCCAAGAAGGATCCCAATTCAGAATGCCTGGCAAGAGACAAACCAGAAATGAACCCGATGACCATAAAACCTGAGAGTGTGAGCCACGTGACAGAGTGGTTCTCTCCGTTTCCCTCACCCTCCTGCCCTCCACCCCGGCAGCCCTTCCCAATGAAGCCTCTCGCTTGGACAGCACTCCTCTCCTCAGACAACTCATTGCCCAGTGTCAGACAAGAACTCACTCTCAAGCCCTGGAAGGGAACCCCCTTCCTTCATCAAAAGCAATATCCAGGAGAAAAGAGCTTCAAAACGCTATCTTGCAGAGAAGGAAATCAGACAAGGCAATGGCAGCCCGCTCCAGTACCATTGCCTGGAGAATCCCACGGACAGAGGAGCCTGGTAGGCTGCAACCCCGGGGTCACTAAGAGTCGGACACGACTTCACTGAGTGACTTCACTTTCACTTTTCACTTTCATGTACTGGAGGAGGACATGGCAACCCACTCCAGTGTTCTTGCCTGGAGAATCCCAGGGACAGAGGAGCCTGGTAGGCTGCTGTCTATGGGGTCGCGCAGAGTCAGGCACGACTGAAGCGACGTGGCAGCAGCAGCAGAGAAGGAAATGGCACCACCTGCAGTACTCTGGTCTCAGAAATCCTAGGGACAGAGGAGCTTGGTGGGCTACAGTCCAAAAGCAGGGCATTTCTGACGGGAGGAAACAGTCCCAGGGAAGCTGAGCTGCTCACCAAAGGCCCCAGAGCTTTGGATAGCACACCAGAGCTGTGGCTGAGGATTCCCAGCTGCCATGCCTCTTGATCCTGGCCTCTTTCACTAGATACGTGTGTGGAAAACTAGAATCTCAAATATGCCCTGGTGGTTCCATAGTCAAGAATCCACCTGCCAGTGCTGGAGATGCATGTGCGATCCCTAGGATGGGAAGATGCCACATCCTATGGAGCCCGTGTGCCACAACTGCCGAGCCTGTGCTCTAGATCCTGGAAGCCACGATGCCGAGTTCACATGCCGCAGCCACTGAAGCCCGTGAGCCTGTGCCCCTCAACAAGAGGACACACTGCAGTGAGAAGCCTGCAAACCACTCGTTATGGCCCATGCTCACCAAAACTAGAGAAAAGCCCACACACAAAGATGCAACACAGCCAACAATCAATAAAACTCTTTTCCTAAACAAATGCACATCTGACAAAGAAACTGTACTCGAATTGTCCAAGAACACTAGAGCAAACAAGCCCATTCATAATTGGTAACGACTGAAATAGACACCTGGCCACTGAGGGTATACTGATAGTAAACTATCATACAAAAACATACTCAAGATACTGGTGCGATGCACGCAGAGCCCCCTTTGAAAGACAATCTGACAGTTTTTTTTTTTTTCAGTAACCACGTGGGACAAGCACTGAATTCTGTGTATGACAAGCGGTGGAAGCCAGGTATCTTACCATTGGAAGGCAAAGTTCCAGATAAACAAAAGGAAACGTTACAATGTCCATGTCGTGGTGGATCAGGTTGGAGACATCATCACAAATTACCTTTAACTGAATATGTTCAAAGGTGAGCTGGAATACATGGAGATATATCTCCATGTATTGTCAGCTGAGCATATTGAGCTCCTACATGTATGTTTTAAATATCATTCTCTAATAAAAGGGAACAGGAAACATCTCCGATGGCCTGGTGGTAAAGAAGCTGCCTACCGATGCAGGGAACACGGGTTCAATTCCTGTGTAGAAGATTCCACACGCCCAGGGGCAATGAAGCCCTTGAACAACTCTTGACGTTTGCATGCTCCAGAGCCCAAGTTCTGCACACAGAGAAAGCACTGCAATGAGAAGCCATGGCACAGCAACTAGAAGGTAGCCTCTGCTCACTACAACTAGACAAAGGAGCAATAAAGACCCAGCACAGTCAAAAATAATGTCATGTTAAAAAAAGGACAGTTCTTTGAAGAAATGACTGAGACTAGGGGTGAGACTGTAAATATATGAGCCAGGGTCATCTTCAATTATGAGAAATTAAAGAAACTAAAGACAACTATCAAGCTGTCCAAACGGATACAAATGAATGACGACACAGTGTTATCTGTATACACCAGCAAATAACAATCTGAAAGGGAATTGAAACAAACAATTCCCCTTCAATCACGTCAACATTAATAAAAGACTTTGCTATGGATGGAATGAGGATGACAAGACTGGCACACTGGAAATGATACATGATTGCTGAAAAATACCCTCAAGCCATGGACAGAGACTCCATAGCGATGACAAGACTTCAGTTGGCAATACCGTGGAATGCATCTGCCATCTGAAATGAAGATTCAATATGAATTACAAAAGGCTGAAAGGTGGCTGCTAAACCACAAAAGATGCCAGCATTCTTGGCCTCCAGAGGAGAATTCAATCCAGGGCAAGTGACGAAGCTTGATGGCTCAGAGGTTTTCTGTGAAAAAGTTTGATTCAAGTAGAAAAGAGATCGAGAGAGCTGCTGACGTAGACATTCAAAGGGGGAAGAAAGAGTACCCCCTGCTAGTCTTTAGCCAGATGTTATACAGCCACTAGCAGTCTGCTAAGGAAAGAAAGACAATGTCTCAGAGAATGGCACCAGGCCCCTCACCCACAGCATGCATTGAGATCACATTGGCAGCAGATGAGTCATCCCAGGCCAGAAAATGATGGACATGAATCTTGAAGAAAGGCAGATTTCCAAGCAAATATATAGTTTCATTCACAGAGGTTAAGAGAACCAGGTATGAGTAAGACAAACCGGTTTGTCGAGTCGTTTCTGAGCCCTTAGGGGGAACTGACCTGAAGACATTAACATACCTTAAGACAAACATTTCCATAAGAACAATGCATTGCTTAGTTCAAGGTTTGAGAAAAGTTAAATTCAGGTGGAGCCAGGAGTTGTCATGGCAACACAGAATTTTCAGAGAAACCTTCTTTTACATTTGTATCAAGATGGAGAAAAAAAAACCGCAGCCCTCTTTGGTCTCCTCCTGCCTCTTAAGAGAGAGAAAAAAAACGTCTGACACTTGCAGTTTATTTTCTCTGTCTGGAGACCCCTGGCCTTCCTGCCTGTTATCCTCTCCAGGCCTGTAGGAAGCAATACACTCGGCTGCTTGGGAAAAGCGCGCGGGTCTGAGCTGTATGCAAAGGGGTGAAGCGGTAAAACCCTCGGCCCCAAAGGCGAGGCTTTTCTGCGATCGCCATTTCAGTCGGCTCCGAGACTGCAAACAAAAGGGCAGAAGACATGGTTCCCTGCTCCGCCGAGTCCGAGTTCCCTTACCTGTGGTCCACAGCCCTGCGCTCTGCTCGCTGGATGCCAATCGACGGGGACCCAGGAGCCCACGAAACGAGCAGTCCCAGCTGCAATGGCGAGCCTGAGAGCACAACTGGGGACCCCTGGCCCCGAGGCGCCGCCATGTTCACCCCGCCCCAGACCCGCTCCCGTGAGCCGCGCCCCTGACCAGCCGCCCAGGCTCGCCCCGCCCCGCGCGCACGGTGCGCCCCCCCACGCCCCCTGCCAGGCCAGGCCCGCGGGACCGCGACTGCCTCCAGGGGAAACACAAGGACAAGCAGATCCACCCCACCGAGACAACCCAAGCTTTTTCTCAGCTCATCTGTCTATGATTTAGGGATAAGAAGCAAAGATGACCTAGGACAGCCATGATATTCTATAGAGCCAGACCCTGGCGCGCAGAGGCTTGAAGAGGGCCGGGAGCGCTGCCTGAAACAGCAAGCCTCAGTAGCCTCGGTTAGGCAGGCTGGTAATCAGGCAGACTAGGCTCAGGCTGTTAGGAGTCAGGAGTTCAAGTCCCGGGTTTAACTCTTTCCCTTTTCGGGGGCGGGG
>NW_017212393.1:0-16664 GCF_001704415.2 Capra hircus
TAGAGAGATTTTATTTGATATAAGAGTAAAAGTCTAAAATTCTCTGGGAATTTTAATACATAAGACTGATCAGGTCCCATTTGGATAACAAGCTTAATAAAGCTTGAATGATAAAGTTATCAGACTCTTCTACAAATAAGCTTATCTTCCCCACAAACCTTTTTCTTTCTTTTTCTGTTGTCTTGTTAAAGGCAGAAAGATCCACTCAGGCAAACAAATAGGCTCCATGATAACTTCTCCTTCTCCCTCATCAGTCAGCTGACCATCTAATCTGAGAGGAGGTTCAATCTGTCATTTGACATGTCTCTCAACTCTGTCCTTACACCTCCATTTTCACTAGGCCAGTCTGAAGTTAATTGTGCTCATTGTTGTTGCCTAGCTGGAGATACACAACCTTGGGTCTCTCTTTTTATTCCCCCACAGTTATGAGTTGTCTTACTAAATCTAAGCTTGATAATACTTAGTTACTTGCAGCATTTATTTTCATCTTTAACTGTTGTTGCATCTAACATTGGAATAGATTCTTCTGCAATGAGTGCTAAAAGAAATGTTGCATCTTAAACTAAAACTCTGTGCTAAGGTCTAAACTTGAAATATACTTAATACATATACCTCGTTCACTCCACATAACTGATTTGCCATTGAAAACTTGCTTTCCACCTCAGGAGCAATATCTTGAACTGATAATCACAGTGCAACAACTTTGTCATATAGATTTATGAAATGAGTTGTACCAGTATCATGTGATTCCACATGATTTGTTAATGGTATAATCTGTTTTCCTTTTCTGTTTTTAAATTTCAAGTGCATTATCCTAAGGTCATAGAGACACCTTTGAACTGAGTCTGAGTAATGCTTGCAAACACTGTGTGTGAATCCATACATCTTTGTCAAAAAACAGTGGAATCCAAGGAAGCATCTACTCAGGCATTTTAGTGAAAGTGTTTGGTATTACTATATTCTAAATAAAATGAATTATTTATTCCCTCTTTTACTTCTTACTGGTGGGCATACTCTATCACTTTATTTCATTTCATAATATTTTAACTAGAAATACTCAACAATCATTTATTTTTAATTGCTTTCTCCTTGTTTTAACTTACATAGGTGTATGACAACATGGACTTTAGAATCAAAACTGCTTTTCAGTCTCTTAAAACTTCCCATAGAATGAAAGATTATTGTATTCTTTTCTTTTTGTCTCTCTCCATTTTTCACTTTCTCTCTCCAATTCAACCTTATTCAGTGTACTTTATTGTAACCATTGTTGTGTTTCATCGTGGTCCATAAGCCAAGTAATAAATAGCGATGGGTTTTTCACACAATGTCGAAAAAAATTGACCATTGGTTGCTCAAGGATGGAAAAGCTCAACCCAGCTTGTTGATGATCTTAATATTATTTATCTTTCAACCAGGCATTTCAATATTCTAAACACTAATTAAGAGAAGGGCTCAAAATTCTGTCTTTTCATGTATTCATCCACGTGAGTTTCTTTGGTGTCAGTTAATACCTCTACCCATCACACACACACACACACACACACACACACACACACACACACACATCAATTTTGAGAGAAATAATTGCCAGAAAACTTTGAAAATGGCCATTCAATCCATTGTTAATTAGGAAACATAACTGAGAGTGACAGAAGTCTCACACTTTCAGAATAAAATTCAAAATTTCAAGTTTATGCAATTCACCCTGTCAACAGTTGTATTCTTCCCTTTGTCATGATTAAGAGGAGTCATTCACGCTAATTAGGGATGGGAGAGATTGGGAATTGTGCTCCAGACTACCTGATGGCAGTGTTAATTAAATGTACCTTACTCCTAAGTGGATTCCTTGAGGAGTTGCCCAATGATTATCAACTGCTCTCAGAAGTGCATAAGTTAAGAGGAAAATAAGGCAAAAGTATCTTAATCTACACAATATTCTCAATAGAAATTTTTACATGGACTAATAAATTTTCTTTAAACTATAAATGCTCCCTTAGAAACATTAACTTAGTCAAAGATGAATAAGAATTGCCTTATTTTAGCTGATAAATTTGAATCCTATTTTTCACAAGAACATAAACCTTCCAATTGATTAAAGAGAAAGTGAGAAAAATGTTTAAACTTTTTGCAGACCCAAATGACAACTCTGGAGAACATAGTCTGTCTAGCTAAGAAAGGACAACTTCAAGAAGTCTACAATTAGAATGATTACGAAGAAATCCAATTTCCACTGAGCAGATAGTGAATACTGCCCGCATTCACTTTTATAACATAAGTCATATGCAAAAAATGTGATTCTGTCAGATAGGCAGTTAATTCTAACTCATTTATTTGCATGGAAATATAATAAAGATATTCAGAAAGCACACTGGGGTCAGGTCAAAAAATCAAGTATATATGGCCTAGTGCTGAGGCAGGAGATAAGGTGACTCCCCAGCCCCCCAGAGAAAAGCGATTGGAGATTGATTTCCTGTAGATCAAAACTGCTAGAGGAGAATAGCAGGGCAATTGAGGGAGGAAGTTGGTCCTGCTTAGACCATACATTTCTCATTCTTGAAGTCAGGAGACCTCCCTGACCACACGTGCACAGAAAGCCTTCTTTGAGGCCAAAGGAGAATGATGCCAAGGGATGATCTACCCACAGGCCTTTTCAGTAAAATCCATCTTGGCTAAGAGATATGCACACCTCTTGGGACGACACTAAGATATACCAAATACAGACTATGAACAAGGCAAATCAAAATGATTGACCACAGGAAACCTGGAAGAAATGCCCCATAGAAATAATTCAAACTGTTAGGAGGGTATGGCTCAGGGATTCTCCCTCTGAGTCTCCCCCATGTCTATCCACATTTACTGTACTCTTTTCCTCTTAATAAATACTTTACTTTCTTCATTACTTTCTGTCTTTATGGAAATTCTTTTCTGCAAAACCCAAGAGCCAGGGCCCTTGTCACTGACTGCTGGTCTAGTGGCTAAGCATTGGTGCTTTTACCACTGTGACCCAACCTCAATCTCCAGCTGGGAACCTGGGCCCTTCTCTAAGCTACTGCAAGCTGGGCCACCTAAGATCAGGGCTATCATACTTATACACTTTTGATTAGTATGTACAGATAGCAACTTGAGATTGTCAAAAAAGCGATTAGAGAGGTGACTCAAAGTCAATGGCTGTGATTTTTGATTTCCTGGGCACCATATCACCAAGAAATAAAGAGGCACCCATGGACTGAGCTGATAAGTGGGTACCAAACTTAGGTATATTTTTCATCTTGAAGTTTTGAAATTAGCATTGCTTAAATACAACTCTGAAGCAGTCTGGAATTTTAAGAAAGGAATTATTTCCATTCTCAGACTGTATTCCATACTTTAGGTAACCAAGAATAAAGTAATAGAAAAATATTAATAATAAAATATGCCACTTATTGGTGTGTTAGCATACATTCAATTCACCCCAATTCCTCTTCTACAGCTTGGTTAGTGTACTTCCCCCTATTTTAAAAGGTAAAGATCCAGATGTGAAGTAACTTTTCAAAAAGATCTTGCCTGTCTTTTCACAGCTATTAAATAAGTTTAAATTTGAAATATAAATCATACGGTGCAGTGCTTTTCTAACATTTAGGGCAATGTTCACAGAAAGAAATACATTTCACATTGTGACCTAGTTCACTCATGTATCTGAAAAAAAATATTTCACAAAGAACTATTGGCTTTTATCACAAATGATGTTTGGATATTTTTCTATGCTACATTTTTCATTTTTGTCCTTTATTATGTCCATCTTTGCATGAAATGTTCCTTTGGTATCTCTAATTTTTTGGAAGAGATTTCTAGTATACCAAGGTATACCAAGGGAACATTTCATGCAAAGATGGGTACAATGAAGGACAGAAATGGTATGGACCTAGCAGAAGCAGAAGATATTAAGACAAGGTGGCAAGAATACACAGAAGAACTATACAAAAAAGATCTTCATGACCTAGATAACCACGATGGTGTGATCACTCCCCTAGAGCCAGGCATCCTGGAGTGCAAAGTCAAGTGGGCCTTAGGAGGCATCACAACCAATAAAGCTACTGAAGGTGATGGAATGTCAGTTGAGCTATTTCAAATCCTAAAAGATGATGCTATGAAAGTGCTGCACCCAACATGCCAGCAAATTTGGAAAATTCAGCAGCAGCCCTAGGACTGGAAAAGGTCAGTTTTCATTCCAATCCCAAAGAAAGGCAATGCCAAAGAATGTTCAAACTACCACACAATTGCACTCATCTCACATGCTAGCAACATAATGCTCAAAATTCTCCAAGTAAGCCTTCAATAGTATGTGAACTGAGAACTTCCAGATGTTGAAGTTGGATTTAGAAAAGGCAGAGAAACCAGAGATCAAATTGTCAACAACCATTGGATCATAGAAGAAGCAAGAGATTCCAGAAAGACACCTTCTGCTTTATTGACTACACCAAAGCCTTTGACTGTGTGGATCACAACAAACTGGAAAATTCTTCAAGAGATGGGAATACCAGATCACCTTACTATAAAGTGAGTACAAAAGAAAAAAAGAGTGAGCCCAAGCAGTTAGGCAAGAAAAGGGAAATTTATTAGAGGGAAAAGAGAGGGTGATTGGCTCTTAAGGAGAATCACTGTCCTCCCTTTCTGATGGAGTCCTTCTTATATCCCACCAATGAAAAATCCTCTGAAGAGATGTTCTCCATATAGCTGGAGATCTGGAATCTGGTGGTCTCACAGCTCTGAGAAGTTTTTGATAATCTGATTAAGTTAGAAGTAGCTCGTGGATAGTTTGGTTGGTAAAGGCTTGTAAGCAATCCTGAAGAAATTTTGAAAAAAGAGACATTAAACATGAGCGGAAAGTTAGAATTAGGGTAAATAGAAGGAGAAGGACTAGAAAAGTTAGGACCCAGGGCATCCAATTCCAATTGCTTAACCAGTTTTCCCTTGTATTGCTGATGTGTTGGCGTATTCTCAAGGCCATTTGTCAGATTTCTTACTGCTTCCTTTATAGTGCCTGATTTATTGGCATAGAACCAGCAAGCTTCCTCCAAAAATAGGAATAGGCCTCCTTTTTTCTGCTGTGAGGTCTCATCCTCTTCTGTTTTGGAGGACCATGGCTGCCAGGGAATCTAGCTGGTTTTGAATGCTGATAAGGCTGTTAGCTATTTCTTCTAGGCTGTCAATGAGGTCTTTAGAAAGGCTTTGATAATAGTTTAAAGAGGTTGTGAATCCGGCAGTCCTGTCCCAATCCCAGCAGCTATTCCTAAACTGATTAATAGAGGACTGAATTGAATTGCCTGTCTGGGTCGGTTATGAGTGAGTGGGATACGAAGGGTCTGATTGTTAGGAGCAATAGAAATATCTGGGGCCAGATATACCAGGGTGCATGTTCCTCTCCAGTTAGTCCAGTTCAGTTCAGTTCAGTCGCTCAGTCATGTCCGACTCTTTGCGACCCCATGAATTGCAGCACACCAGGCCTCCCTGTCCATCATCAACTCCCGGAGTTCACTCAGACTCAGAAGAATAGGAGTGGGGCATTTTGGGAGTATGAGAAAAGAATGGGAAATGGGATATCTTGAAGTGCGCAAGGTAGAGGCTCAGTTATTCATGGCATAGATATTAAACCATCAACCCCCAAACAGAGACTTTAGAGACCTTAGGTTTTTTGGAGTAGGCAGGCATAGCAAAGTAAGTGGGCTCCGTGTCAACGAGAAAGGAGACTGGCTTACCTGCCACTGTAAGAGTTACCCTGGGCTCCTTAGCGGTGATGAGAGTAGGGGCCTTGGGCCCTGGGCATCTTCAGTCTTCAGTGCAAGTCCAAGGAGGCTAGGCAGGGCTGGGTCAGAGGATTCCTGCTCAGGACCAGGAGGGGATGTCCGGATCCCTAGAGGGGGATTTGCGCAGTCAACTTTCCAATGTCCCTTTATGCCGCAGCTGGGACATGGACCTGGAAGGGGCATTGGCTTTAGGCATAAGCGGGCCCAGTGGCCTTCTTTGCCACATTTGAAGCAGGGCCCAGGTGCCTTCCTTTCTTTGTTGGTTGATGGCAGCTTGGAGTCATTTAGGGCAGTGGCTAAAAGGTGGTATTTGGCCTAATCTTGTTGGGCCTTCTCTAGCTTTGCCTGTTCCTCCTGGTTATTGAAAATCTTAAAGGCTAAATTTAAAAGGTCTCGTTGAGGGGTTTGAGGGCCTTCTTCTGCCTTTTTTAGTTTATTTTGAACATCTGGGGATGACTGGGAGATAAAATGGGTGTTAAGGACAATGGTGTCCTCTGCTGAAGTGGGATCTAATCTTATATATTTTTGTAGCACTTCTATTAACCTGGCTAGAAATTGTGCCAGGTTTTCATAAAGTATTTGAGTTATTTTCCCAGAGCTTATCAAAGATGATGTTTTATGGGCTTTATGCCCTTCCTTTTGAAAACCTACAATGAGGCAAGTAATCATATGCTCATCCAGGTTCCCCTGCCTGATAATCCCAGTTGGTATCATCTCAGGTGATAGCCTTTGCCCCTACAGGCTTAGTGTGTATCTCATCAAGTGTGCCTGAGAGGCTTGCCATACTCATTCCTTTTCTTCTGGGAGAAGAGTGGAGGAAGTTCAGTTTAGTCACTCAGTCGTGTCCGACTCTTTGCAACCCCATGAACTGCAGCACACCAGGCCGCCCTGTCCATCATCAACTCCTGGAGTTCACTCAGACTCATGTAAATCGAGTCCGTGATGCCATCCAGCCATCTCATCCTTTGTCGTCCCCTTCTCCTCCTGTCCCCAGTCCCTCCCAGCATCAGTCTTTTCCAATGAGTCAACTCTTCGCATGAGGTGGCCAAAGTACTGGAGTTTCAGCTTCAGCATCATTCCTTCCAAAGAAATCCCAGGGCTGATCTCCTTCAGAATGGACTGGTTGGATCTCCTTGCAGTCCAAGGGACTCTCAAGAGTCTTCTCCAACACCTCAGTTCAAAAGCATCAATTCTTCAGCGCTCAGCCTTCTTCACAGTCCAACTCTCACATCCATACATGCCCACAGGAAAAGCCATAGCCTTGACTAGACAGACCTTAGTCGGCAAAGTAATGTCTCTGCTTTTGAATATATTATCTAGTTTGGCCATAACTTTTCTTCCAAGGAGTGAGCCTCTTTTAATTTCATGGCTGCAGTCACCATCTGCAGTGATTCTGGAGCCCCCAAAAATAAAGTCTGACACTGTTTCCACTGTTTCCCCATCTATTTCCCAGGAAGTGATGGGACCAGATGCCATGATCTTTGTTTTCTGAATGTTGAGCTTTAAGCCAACTTTTTCACTCTCCTCTTTCACTTTCATCAAGAGGCTTTCGAGTTCCTCTTCACTTTTTGCCATAAGGATGGTGTCATCTGCATATCTGAGGTTATTGATATTTCTCCCGGCAATCTTGATTCCAGCTTGTGTTTCTTCCAGTCCAGCGTTTCTCATGATGTACTCTGCATAGAAGTTAAATAAGCAGGGTGACAATATACAGCCTTGAGTACTCCTTTTCCTATTTGGAATCAGTCTGTTGTTCTATGTCCAGTTTCTAACTGTTGCTTCCTGAACTGCATACAGATTTCTTAAGAGGCAGGTTAGGTGGTCTGGTATTCCCATCTCTTTCAGAATTTTCCACAGTTTATTGTGATCCACACAGTCAAAGGCTTTGGCATAGTCAATAAAGCAGAAATAGATGTTTTTCTGGAACTCTCTTGCTTTTTCCATGATCCAGCAGATGTTGTCAATTTGATCTCTGGTTCCTCTGCCTTTTCTGAAACCAGTAGAACAAGGTGGAATCGAAAGGCGGATCTGGAGCTGCTGCAGGGGGATTGGGAGCTATAGGGTGTGGGCTGTGGCCCGAAGGGTCGAAGGAAGAAGAAAAATCTAAACAGGGATCGGGAGACATTTTCTTAGGAAGATATGGCCCAGAGTGGGCTAAGAGTATTTGAGAAGTAAAATAAGATTCACAGAGAGAGCGGAGAGCGAAGAAAACCTGAACATAAGAGATTTCTAAGCACTTTCCCTTGCAGCAGCAGCTGAAGTTATTGAGGTTCCGTAGAATATTATAATCGAGAGTTCTATTTTCTGGCCACTGGGACCTGTTATCAAGTCTCTATTTAGGCCAGACAGTGTTAGAACAGTAAATAAGTCTTTCTGGTCTTATCTCCCCTTGGAAGCCCAAGGCTTTTAGGTTTCCGAGAAGGCGTTTTAGAGGATTAGATTTTGAGGGCTGGGATTAAGAATTTCCCATTGTGGCCAAAAAGGAACGTTAGGCAAAGGTGAGGGAAAGTGAGGAGAAAAGTCCTAGAGAAGAGGCATCCCCGTCCTCAGGACTTTTTCAGAGAGTAATAATAGTCTGCTTTGAAATGGGCGCCCCCTATTCCAAAGTCAGATGGGGCACAAGGCAGAGGGCCCGAGGGCCATGGGGACCCTTCTGCCTAGCGCTAGGACTTGGGAAAGAGGTGAGAGAGAGAGAATTCGAGGGAATGGGATTTCACTCACCTTGCAACCGATGGATGAAATGTGGGCCGGTGTGTGGATGTCAGTTGCAAGGCAAGTGGAGAGTCGCATCCCAGAGCTCGCTCAGCATCTCAGCAAGGTCCAAGCTAGGGGACCACTGGAGCTGGGCTTGTGAGAGGAGCCACCCAGCTGCGGTGGATCTTCCCTCCCAGGTTTCAGCACCAGAATGTAAGGCAAGTGCAGAGGAAAAGAGAGCAAGCCGGGCAGTCAGGCAAGAAAAGGGAAATTTATTAAAGGGAAAAGAGAGGGTGACTGGCTCTTAAGGAAACAGGCGTCCTCCCTTTCTGATGGAGTCCTCCTTATATCCCATCAGTGAAAACTTCTCTGAAGGGATGGTCATGTAGCCAGAGGTCTGGAATCTAGTGTTCTCACAGCTTTGAGAAGATAGGTGCCAGTGAGATAACAGCATGCCATTTGGACAATTTGGTCAGTCTCACAGATCACTATGATTTTAATCTTTGTTTGAGAGGTCAATGTAAGGAGCCATCTTATTAATGAGACCCCATGTGGGCCCTATCACTTACCTACTTCTTGAGAAATCGGTATCCAGGTCAAGAAGCAACAGTTAGAACTGGATATGGAACAACGGACTGGTTCCAAATAGGGAAAGGAGTACGTCAAGGCTGTATATCGTCACCCTACTCATTTGACTTATACGCAAAATACATCATGTGAAATGCCGAGCTGGATGAAGCACAAGCTGGAATCAAGATTGCTGGGAGAAATATTAGTAACCTCATATATACAGAACCCTTATGGCAGAAAGCGAAGAACTAAAGAACCTCTTGATGAAAGTGAAAGAGGAGAGTGAAAAAGCTAGCTTAAAATTCAACATTCAAAAACCTAAGACCATGGTATCCAGTCCCATCACTTTATGGCAAATAGATGGGGATAACAATTGCACTCATTTCACACGCTAGTAAAGTAATGCTCAAAATTCTCCAAGCCAGGCTTCAGCAATATGTGAACCGTGAACTTCCGATGTTCAAGCTGGTTTTAGAAAAGGCAGAGGAACCAAAGATCAAATTGCCAACATCCGCTGGATCATGGTAAAAGCAAGAGAGTTCCAGAAAAATATCTATTTCTGCTTTATTGACTATGCCAAAGCCTTTGACTGTGTGGATCACAATAAACTGCGGAAAATTCTGAAAGAGATGGGAATACCAGACCACCTAATCTGCCTCTTGAGAAATCTGTATGCAGTTCAGGAAGCAACAGTTAGAACTGGACATGGAACAACAGACTGATTCCAAATAGGAAAAGGAGTACTCAAGGCTGTATATTGTCACCCTGCTTATTTAACTTCTATGCAGAGTACATCATGAGAAACACTGGACTGGAAGAAAGACAAGCTGGAATCAAGATTGCCGGGAGAAATATCAATAACCTCAGATATGCAGATGACACCACCCTTATGGCAGAAAGTGAAGAGGAACTAAAAAGCCTCTTGATGAAAGTGAAAGAAGAGAGTGAAAAAGTTGGCTTAAAGCTCAACATTCAGAAAACAAAGATCATGGCATCCGGCCCCATCACTTCATGGGAAATAAATGGGGAAACAGTAAAAACAGTGTCAGACTTTGTTTTGGGGGGATCCAGAATCACTGCAGATGGTGACTGCAGCCATGAAATTAAAAGATGCTTACTCCTTGGAAGAAAAGTTATGACCAACCTAGATAATATATTCAAAAGCAGAGACATTACTTTGTCGACTAAGCTCCGTCTAGTCAAGGCTATGTTTTTTCCTCTGGTCATGTATGGATGTGAGAGTTGGACTGTGAAGAAGGCTGAGAGCTGAAGAATTGATGCTTTTGAACTGAGGTGTTGGAGAAGACTCTTGAGAGTCCCTTGGACTGCAAGGAGATCCAACCAGTCCATTCTGAAGGAGATCAACCCTGGGATTTCTTTGGAAGGAATGATGCTGAAGCTAAAACTCCAGTACTTTGGCGAGTTGACTCATTGGAAAAGACTCTGATGCTGGGAGGGATTGGGGGCAGGAGGAGAAGGGGACGACTGAGGATGAGATGGCTGGATGGCATCACAGACTCAATGGACATGAGTCTGATGTGAACTCTGGAGGATGGTGATGAACAGGAGGGCCTGGCGTGCTGCGATTCATGGGGTTGCAAAGAGTCGGACACGACTGAGTGACTGAACTGAACCGAACAATGGATACACTGGAATATTTTATTTGGGGGGCTTCAAATCATTGCAGATGGTGACTGCAGCTATGAAATTAAAAGATGCTTGCTCCTTGGAAGAAAAGCCTATGACCAACATAGACAGAATATTGAAAAGCAGACATTACTTTGTCAACAAATGTCCATCTAGTCAAAGCTATGGATTTTTCCAGTAGTCATGTGTGGATTAGAGAGTTGGACTATAAAGAGAGCTGAGTGCTGAAGAATTGATGGTTTTGAACTGTAGTGCTGGAGAAGACTCTTGAGAGTCCCTTGGACAGCAAGGAGATCAAACCAGTCAATCCCAAAGGAAGGAGTGATGCTGAAGCTGAAGCTCCAATACTTTGGCCACCTGATGTGAAGAACTGACTCATTGGAAAAGACACTGATACTGGGAAAGATTGAAGGTGAAAGGAGAAGGGGTCGACAGAGGATGAGACGGTTGTTTGGCATTCCCGACTCAATGGACGTGGGTTTGAATAAATTCCGGGAGTTGGTGATGGACAGGGAGGCCTGGTGTGCTGCAGTCCATGGGTTCGCAAAGAGTCGGACACCACGACTGAGCAAACTGAACTGAACTGACGTTTTTCAGGTCCTAAATACTTATTCTTGATCTTATGCTACTGCCTTAATATATTGAATTGCTCTCACAACTCAGTGTGGGGTTTTGACCACAAGTGTGATCACTGACTTATTTGATTATTTTATTATTTAATAGTCTCTTCTTATATCTTTGGTTCCCAAAGCAAATTATTAATAGAATTTTCTTGAAGACAGATATTACCATGTTACATCCCCTCATTGTCAAACCTTAATATATGTTGAGAATCTAATAAAATTTAACTTTACCTCTGAAAATTTATAATCTGGATTAAATAGAAGAGTCCATGATGTGATTCACAAGGCAGATAATAGTAAAGGATAGGAGATCCAGGTGCACAGGAACCAAAGCTGCTTGTAGTTGTAGCTGTTAACATTTAACTGAGAACCATCATTCCTGCATATTTTATTTAGTTCTTTTCCATTATCAGATTGGCTTTACTACATGTTCATATGCCTAGGCTTTTCTTTTTTGTTTCATAACATGAACCTCTGTCCAGATGTGTGTATTTGAACTCAAGAAAATAAGTTATGCAAACCACACATGGGATTAAGAAGCACAAATTTTTTCTATTACCATTTAGCTATTAAAGAACATAAATTTCTATATGAATCATTCAGATTCTTTTACATTACAGAAAATTCTCTACCTTAATTCATGTTTCAACTTGGGCAATGATACCCATATGATTTTTTTAAATGGTTTCCATTCACTTTAAATATGAAAAGGGTTTGCTTCTAAAATTTCCGATAAATTTTTTTTCTTTTATTGCTTGAAGGCACTTATATCCTACGTATAACTTTGTTTTAATCCTTGTGGGCTTTTGTATTACTACAACTTAAACAATTAAGAAAATATAACATTAGGTGGAAAAATACGTGTATAAAATATTAATTGTGGCTATCATGAGACTCATATGGAACTAAATGCCTACTTTCAAAACTAATAAATATAGTGAAATCCTTTAAACCTAGCATATGTTGCTTCAAATGAGACTTGGTTTTGGAACAGATGTCCCCTTAGACCTGTTATATTAAGACTAAAATTACTAAATCAGCATTAGTTGTTTTTAAACTTAGGGCCACGTTTTGCCACTGATTTTTATTCAAAGCTCCCACGGGCGTAAGTGGAAGACCCATGCATGGAAAAAATGCATAATATGTATCCTAGTTTTATTTATTTCATATGTATACAGCAGTATAAAATAATATATTACATTTACACTCATTTTACTTATGTATTATTATAGCATTCACAGTAACAAACACTATAGTTAAGATTTAAACTCATCTTTTGTTATAATACCCTGTTTTCACTCACAGATAACTGTCTCAAAAATGTGTTTTGAGCTGAAATTCCCTGCTTACTTTTCAGCTCAAGCATGTATGAATGTATTGGAAGTTCTGAGTTCTGTCACTCAGAAATTTTTGAGTCTCATGTGAAAATTTAATTTTTTTGCATTATTAATGCATTATATTCATTGCAACTCAAAAACATCTCGAGTGTAAAACTTCAAACTAAGTATGTGACAAGTTTTCAAGAAATAAAAGCCATTTTTCTAATTTTACAAATACTTAAAAATAGCAGTGGTTAGAAATACATGCATGCACACTAAAGGTATTAGAATTTTAGTCATATTATTGCCTGCAATACTCTGGCGGCACCCAGCAACCCACAGACTTCCCTGTGGCTCAGTGGAAAAGAACCCGCCTGAAAATGCAGGAGACTGAGGTTCAATCCCTGGTCAGGAAGATCCCCTGGAGAAGAAATGGCAACCACCCCAGTAGTCTTGGCTGGGAAATCCCACGGACAGAGGAGCCTAGCAGGCTACAGTCCCTGGGGTCGCAAGAGTTGGACACAACTTAGTGACTAAACAACAAACAACAACCACCACCATTCTCATAGAACGTTATAATCTAAAACCTATGCCAAGTTTAGAAGAAAATAAAAATACGTAACAGTAGTTTCACAAATTACTGTCTTAGGGTTTTGTGGTTTTGTATGAGGATATTCCGTGAAATGCTAACAATATATAAAGTAATTTTACTACTTCATGGCATAAAAAATATGGAATTTTGTAATTTTCTGTTTTCCTTGTTAAAAAGGAACATAAAAAGGATGTTAAGTGCAAAGCCTTTACACTACAAATTTGAGTTCAAAAAGATAACCTAAGAAATTGTAATATGAAAAATATAAGATTTTCAGAAAATTATCAAGTATATCAATGTTTCAGTATTTTTGAATTCCTTGATATTAAATACACACAGAAATATAAAGGGGAGGAAAAAAACACATGCAATGACAAAGACAGTGCTATTATCATGAACTATTTTATCTCGCCGAACACTTGCAACATTCTGACTGAATAATTACACTAAAGATGAACTTTTCTCCAGTAAATAACTTCTGGAAGTTAAATGGTACAATTAATGCACAGCTATTGAAGTTTATGTCAAAACTGTAAGGATTTTCTTTCTTCCTCTTACTGGAGATGCAGGAGGGTTTCTACATTACAAAGATATGACAGAAAATTATAACACTATGAAGAAATGAAACAGGAGAAAAAATAATTAAAATATTTAAATCTTCTACTGTAGCACTTAATTTGCAATGTTTGATAAAGGCATTGCATTTAATATCTTCATAAAATAAATATACATATTTCCTTAGTATTTTACTGAGATAGATGATATGCTTATAATGATATATACGTCTTATATCTGTAAAGTAATTCTGATGCAATATTTAAATATCTGATTTAAAATGATTTCACAAAATTATGTCACAAGTTAAAAATTAGAGTTTTATATATGGATGAAATATTTCTAAAAATTGTCATTTGACATACCTTTGAAACATCAAGACACTGTTTCCACAGGAAATATTGACTTTTTACTACTCTAAAACTAACCATGTTAACAAGGAGTAAATGTCATGATTATTCTTTTCTGAAATAATTCATTGATGGAATATTGTCTAATAATTTGGATATTGTTTTGCATGGATATGCATAAAATTATTGGATATAAGGATGGCTAGATTAAATAGAAACTTATTCTAATTTTTCTTTTCATACAAACCTAGTAAATGTTCATTTGGAAAACTCATTATTGGTTGGTTGAATCTTTCCATCTTAAAATCCCCTCACTGGTAGCTAACATTTTGGCCAATTTAATAAAGTCATATGCTTACTGTGTTGTAACTTCTGATTTATGCTGATTGCAATGATAGATTAATAACTAATCATTTACTATTTCATGTTTAAATCATTCTAGTTTTTCACAGATTAGGCAAAAAAATTTAGTGTGTGTTTACTAAATCTATTAAAAAAATAGACAAACATACGATATGAGAAGTTGATTCAAGGGGGATTATATTCAATAATATGAAAGACTAAATAATTAAATAAATTTTTGGCCAGATGAATTAATATAATTCTTAGAGTATAACATATTTTCAATGCGTGTAATAAGTCTGATGGATGTGGGCTTCCCCCATATTTGTAAAATTGTGAGTGAAATGTTTTAATTAAAGCAGAGTGATTCAACAAGAAAATAATTTTGTTGTTTATAAAGCAATTACAATGAACAGACTTTTTTTCCAGTTAAATTATTTTAAAACATATAGTTTCTTACTAAAAGAGTCTATCATCCAAAATATTAATGTAGTAATGCAAAAGTTTTGAGAAAACTTTACTGCTGCCTCTAGTGAGTGTGTGTGCTTTTTGTGTCATATGTGATGGATTAGCTTCAGATATTTTTAAAAGGTCCCCAAAAGCCTGGAACATTACACAGATTATTTTGTTACATAAACTGATTGGGATTGTGACATACCTAATATCTATTTTGATAAGACAAATAAGTGATACCAAGATATCACTCAAATATACACAGCAATGACCTAGGAATATATATGCATATTTATATGCATTTATTGTTAAATCTAGAAAATATTCCCATTCAAATGACATAAAATTAGGTGGAAACATTTGTTATGTGTCAAGTTTAGTCTGTTCTTTAATAACAGACCCAAACTATCATTGAATGTGCAATCAGTTAAAATTAAGGAAAATATTTCAAAATCAGTCTGCAATTTGGGTTGGGAAAGTATTTAGAGGTAATGTTGAAGGAGTTTTTTAGAGAGGAACTGTGACAAAGCTGGTTTTTGCTTAGAAGATTATCTCACATCTGATTTTCCCTTTCTTATTTGTACTTTAACAAGCAATAAACAGCCAGTATAATAAAAGGAATATATGTAAAGAGGAAAATGCAGATTACTAAATTTAATAATCAACTTGACATAAACATAAAAGAAAACTTCACTTTTCAAGGCTGACTCATGAAGAATTTTATCTTGAATAAAATAATGACTACATTTAAACTATAATTCTCACACATAAGATAATGTGAAACAGTAATGTACCATGTTTCTATCCCAAATTTATTTGCTTTAAATTAGAGATCCTTTATATTTTACAGTTATTCTTTACCAGTTTAGATATTTATGTATCTCTATATACTCATATAGAGTTATAGATTTTATATGTGTAGCATGTGTTATTAGAAGTCATGAAGCTATGCAAAACATGTAAAATAAATTCTGTGTGAGTTGTATGATTGAGGACTTCATTTAAAATAGTAATTTTCAGCTACATATTTTACACCACAAAATGTACAGACACCAGTGTTGTTGTTTTTTTTTTTTTTTTGCTAACAAGAAATACAGGTAAATGTATAGATTCTTTATAAAAGCTTTAAATGATTCTAAATTCAAAGCCATAGAAGTAGAATTGAAATTAGATTGTTAGATATTTTGAGAGTACATGTTCAGCGCTCTTTTGATAACATCGACAGCTATATCTTTGGCATTGAAAATTCAGTACAAGTTCTTGACAAAATTTTGTAGCTTGGAGCTTCATTTTTTTTTTTTTAAACAAGGAAAAACAGGGTTGAAAAAGATATGAAAACTGGGAGGAAACTATTAATGATTTTCTTTTCCTTCGTATGTTTATCTTTGGGACCCTGAATTACCTTTTATTTTATTATATGATGCGGATTGTACGAATCCATTTAAAAACCAACTGAGTTGTACCACATTTTAGGAAAATTATATAATATAATATATATATTTTTATTTATTTAGAAGCTTTGAAATAGTACAGTAAACACTTTGCAACACGGTGTATAAACTACAGAATGTCTTTGATATTTTGTGGGTCTTCAGAATACAACATTTTTATAACCAGGTGTGAAAGAACATAATCACAATCTTTCTTGTAAAGTTGGAATAGTTTGGGGAACACTTGATCACACAAAATAATATAAAACAGTCAAGTTTAAAACAGTGATATTGCATTTATAATGC